>NW_020527631.1:0-300000 GCF_003368295.1 Carassius auratus | reverse complement strand
AGTCTCTGCACTGGCTACCTATTAAGTTCCTTATCAGTTACAAATTATCATTACTTACCTATAAGGCCCTAAATGGTTTAGCTCCAGCGTACCTAACTAGCCTTCTACCACGTTACAACCCATCACGCACCCTAAGGTCACAAAACGCTGGACTTTTGGTAGTTCCTAGGATAGCAAAGTCCACTAAAGGAGGTAGAGCCTTCTCACATTTGGCTCCCAAACTCTGGAATAGCCTTCCTGATAATGTTCGGGGTTCAGACACACTCTCTTTGTTTAAATCTAGATTAAAAACACATCTCTTTCGCCAAGCATTCGAATAATGTATCTTTTTAATTGTGAGTGTAGTTGCTTCTGATCAAAGGTGCATTTTTATTCATTAGCTTGGGTTAAACTAATTTTACTTTGTTGGATCAGCAGCTATGCTAATGATGTCTGTATTTTGTTTCTATGTTTTGCCACGGGATTCACATCCCGTGGTAACTAGGATTTACACAAGCTCCAGTCTGGATCCAGAACACCTGAGAAGAGATGATGCTGACCCTCAGAGGACCTCAGATGATGCTAACCCTGAATCAACAAACAGAACTAACAATTATTCCTAAATGTGTGACTTAATCATCTAATAACTTAATTAATAATATTGATAGTTCATCGTCTAGCTGACTACGTCTTGTATTATTATTATTATTTTTTAGTTTTTCTAAAATCCTGTCAAATGTGCACAAACTACTAGCTACTACTAAATATTGTAGAAACATAATTTTCTGTAAAGTTGCTTTGTAACGATTTGTTTTGTAAAAAGCGCTATACAAATAAACTTGAATTGAATTGAATTGAACTGCAGATTCTGTTCCACTTCCGGGTCCTCAAACGTCAGCTCCCCTTGTAGAACCCCGCCTACCTCCACCACAACGGTTCTCTGGAGATCCCAGTGCCTGCTGTGGATTCCTCACTCAGTGTTCCCTCACATTTGAGCTACAGCCCTCATCCTTTCCTTCAGATAGGGCCAATTTTGCATATGTCATCACACTCCTTTCTGGCAAGGCCCTCTCCTGGGCAACAGCTGTTTGGAATGCCCAGAGCCCTTTCTGTTCAAGTTATTCTGAATTTGAAGAGGAATTCAAACAAGTTTTTGATCATCCCATCAGTGGCCGAGAAGCATCTAAACATTTGTTGTCTCTCCAACAGGGTACCCGCAGTGCTGCAGAATATGCCATCCACTTTCGTACCATTGCAGCAGGGAGTGGCTGGAACAATGAATCCCTCATGGTATGCTTCCAGAACGGTCTTTCTGAGACACTTCAAGATGAACTTGCTAAACGAGAGCCTACCCACAATCTTGAGAGACTCATTGACCTGGCAGTGCGGCTGTATAATCGTCTGAGGGAGAGGAATTTGAGTCGACGGTCTGTTCTTACACCCCCTGTCACTTCCCTTCCCACAGAGAAGTTACCTCCATTCCAAGGATTTCCCGAACCTATGCAGTTGGGGGGTACTCGGATCTCCCCATCAGAACGTCATCGCCGCATGAGGGAGCGGTGTTGCCTATACTGTGGAATGCCTGGACATTTCCGTTCTGCCTGCCCAGAGCTCTCCGGAAAGGCTCGGTCCCGTACAGGCAAGGAAGGACTGTAACGGGAATTACTCACATTGCCCCACCTTCCAATTCAGGATTGTTTCCCCCATCACACTCACTTGGGGAAATCATAAGCATCAACTCAAAGCCTTGGTGGACTCAGGTGCAGCCGGGAACTTTATGGACCTCTCTCTTGCTAGGAGTCTCCAGATCCCCTCTGAATCACTCGCTACCCCTCTGACAGTTACTGCTCTGGATGGAAGGCCTCTGGGTCCAGGCAAAGTAACACTTCTTACCTCTCTCCTTCGCCGCTCTGTTCGCCAACACCAGGAGGAGTTGTGTTTTCATCTGATCCTTGGTCACCCCTGGCTTCTTCACCATAACCCTCATCTTGACTGGTCCACTGGCACTGTCCTCAGTTGGGGTCCCACTTGTCATGTTACCTGTTTTGTCCAGAGTTCCCCTGACCCTATTCTCGAGTCTCAAGATCCCCTAGACCTTTCTCAAGTCCCCTCCCAGTACCATGACCTCAAGGCAGTCTTCAATAAAAAGAAAGCCACCTCTTTACCACCACACCGTCCCTATGACTGCGCCATTGACCTGCTTCCAGGTACCTGTCCCCCCAGAGGCCGCATCTTTTCCTTGTCTTCTCCCGAGCATGCTGCCATGGACAACTACATTGAGGAGGACCTCACAGCAGGGATTATTCGTCAATCCACATCTCCGGCTGGAGCTGGTTTTTTCTTTGTGGGAAGAAAGGATGGGGGTCTTCGGCCCTGCATAGATTACAGAGGCCTCAACAAAATCACCATCCGTAATCGTTATCCATTGCCTCTTATGGCTACAGCCTTTGAGTTACTGCAGGGAGCTTCCATATTTACCAAACTTGACTTGCGCAACGATTACCATCTTGTACGCATTAGACAAGGGGATGAGACCGCATTTAACACGCCCACTGGGCACTATGAGTACCTAGTTATGCCTTTTGGCCTCACCAATGCTCCTGCAGTTTTCCAGGCTCTGATTAATTATGTCCTTCGAGACATGCTCAATCAGTTTGTATTCGTCTACTTGGACGATATTCTAATTTTTTCAAATTCCCTCAATGAACACATGGGACATGTCAGGAAAGTTCTCCAATGCCTCCTTGATAAACATCTTTTTGTGAAACCTGAAAAGTGTGAATGGGGGGGGGGGGGGGGTCCTGTCAGTGTTTTGCTTATGTTCTGTTTTGACCTCTAGGGGTCCTCATGATGCTCTCATGACCAGCTTACTCTGCTTGTAATAAGTGTTATTAGAGTCACCTGTGTCTCGTTCAGCTGTGTGTATTTAAGTAACTTTGTCTCATAGCTTCTTTGCTTGGTGTTTAGTTGTTCTGAAGCCAGTTGCCTGAGTAAGTGTTCTCTGTATCTGGGATGTTTTTTAGTTTTTCTCTTGCCTGTGGATTATTCCTTCTCTAGTATTTTTGTGGACCTTCTCTTGTGGAGTTTTTGCTTCAAGATCTTTTTGAATTTTTGTATTATTTCTTGTGGAATTCCCATTTGGACAGTTTTTGTTTTTGAGAAACTCTTTTGCTGTTTTTGCTCCAACTGTGGATTTTTTGTTGCTTGAACTTTTTTATTAAAGATTTTTCTCTGCATCTCAACTTCTCCAAAGTGCGTCTTACTGTTGGGTTCACCATTCTCAATTGGCTCAAGGACTGTGAGTCTGACTCTCACATCGGAGACCCGAGTTCTAGTCCCGGCTCTGACACACCTACTGTCTATGGCTCCACCAATCAGATGCAACACTGTGGGATTGTTCAGGATTGTGGGTAATGAAGTACTTAGCCAAGACATCGTGAATAAAAGGCATTTATATCAAAACAAGGTTATTGCCCCCTGATCCTTTTGCGTTTATATGAGCACACACTATCGCTTAATACAGCCGTAGCTGGTTTTAAGTCTACCATGTATGGTTACGTTTTTATGGCTTATACCCCAAATGTCAATGCAGAAATTGCATTGAATTTTTACTTCCGGCACCAGCTGTGGGCGGAACTGTGATGCTCTATGGCTGACAATGAAACAAAATTTTGCCTTCAAAAAGTAGACAGGACAGGACAGGACCAGAACATATGGATTAAAGTAGTTGGGCCAGAATGACACCTTTCACAATCAGGGTGAATGGAGGGGTTAATGCGAGCTAGTCTGTTCTTTGACCAATGGGCCCTGTGTACCACCTTGCACTATATAAGCCAGTGACGTGTTAAGAGAGATCATCAGAGATCAATCTTTCATTCTTTCAATCCATCTATCTATCTATCTATCTATCTAGGATGGAATCAGAGCTTTTCATCATTATTCATGTTTCGATCATCATTATGATTCAGCAACACCTTTGTGGAATCAAGTCAAACTGATTCTCCCTCTTGCTCTAATCATGACATTTTTCCATAGCTCAGGTAATTTGCACTGACGCATGTGTGTGGGCTTTTGAGAAGAACTTATATATGAATGAGTATTATCATCTATCATCTAGCTCCACAGTGGTTATCTTGATCACATCTGATCATGCCTGTCCCTGCAGGCCTGGGCCCCTGACTGAAGTGCTTAAACCACTTCAGGATGTTTTATCTGTGGGAAATTCCTGCCAACCTAATTATTGTATATATGTAAAAATGTATATGTGCAACACATTACCTTTTACCAGCCACTTCTATCCAAAGCAATGCATTCAAAGAGTACATTCACAAAAGAAATAAGATGGCCAGTTTGATTACGATTAGATTTTTAGTTTTTCTCAGTTGCTTTGGTGCATTTCTCAAATCAGAAAGGAAATTCTCAAAGCTACTTGTACAACCTCCTCATCATCTAGTCATTTGTACACATCATAAAACCAATTGTGATTGCTTTGGTACATTCATGCAATTGATTATGAACATTTATCTGCGGTTTCCTACATTATCAGTTGCTAATGATACATTATGTTGGTCAAAATGTATTATATAATTTTCTGTGCATTTGTCTTACCCCTAAAAACATCAAATTCTAGTCATCGTATAAGTCATTAAATGCAAAATTGGTCAAATAGTTGTCATAAACTGTCAAGCTCATTTTTTACACATTATTATTAGAGTTTCAGTAAATTTGGATTGAATTGTGAATCATGACTTTCACTAATGAAGAGAATGTAGATCAACTAATGATAAACCATTTCTTTGAAATAGCTCAAAGGTATGAATCTCATGAATCTTCAGTTGGAAAGCTTATACTGTATAGACAGAAGACAACACAAGAGTTACAAATTCGGACAATGGACTTTCCTATTTATTTTATTTTCATCTTTGTGTCCATATTTCTTTATTCTTTTCTATATCACAATGACATTAGTAAAATTGTAA
This sequence comes from Carassius auratus, assembly GCF_003368295.1. Lineage (NCBI taxonomy): Eukaryota > Metazoa > Chordata > Actinopteri > Cypriniformes > Cyprinidae > Carassius > Carassius auratus. Next base: position 295,042 of record NW_020527631.1, on the reverse strand, counting down.
CTGGGAACTCTAGCCAGTCTCTTTCAATCAATATCTCACATACAGTAATGTGTAAACTTGCACTTTTGAAATTGATATATGGCCTACATAAGCACATGGCATACTGTTCAATACAGCAACTGTCATCCAAAATGTTGCCATAGTTTACTTACATCAGGTAATACTAACAAAATGCATATCGATGACATGACTAAGCATTTTGACTATCCTGTTTGTGAACAATGACACAAGGACTTTTCATTCTGATGGCACTGATATGTTCAGATCTCTAGTATCACATAAATACTAGAGATAAACTAAAGATTTTGAGAAAGTTACAGGCTTTTGCAGGTAATCCATTGTGTGGTTCTGTTTGTACAAATTGTTTTAGAATGCACATACCTTTTTGCAAATTTTAAGGACGATTTGATAAATGCACCAAAGCGAATGAGAAAAACTGTATTTTTTAGTTTATTAAACCATTAAAACATTAAAAGATGAAGGGATGAAGTGAAGTATGTCTCAGTTCCTCTGAACACATGAGTTGGTCGATAAGAATGATTTCAAATAATCTCAAATAATTGAGTAATGAGCCTCTAGGTCTAAATATTGCTACTTAATGTACTTTTACATTTGTCAGAAAATTGAACTCCACCTATTTTCTAAATGCATGAAAATATCTTATTTTAGACAATTCATCCATGCATGTTTATTTGACATTGTAATTTTTTATCAAAATACAACAACTCAATCTTTTGGTGACACAACAGACTTCTCTCATTTTTTGTTTTTCGATGATTCATTTTACTATACTATATCTACTATATTTCTGTTATCTAATATGATATCTATATCTAATATGTCACAACACACACACACACACACACACAAAAACAGATCTGTTTCTAATTTCTGCTACATTGTGATTTTAAAGTAGTTATTTAAAGGGAGACTCCACCCCAAAATTAAAATTTTGTGAATAATCACTTACTGTACCCCAACATCATTCCAAACCCGTAAAAGCTTTGTTCGTCTTTGGAACACAATTTAAGATATTTTGGTTGAAAACAGAAAGGCATGAGACTAGGGTTGAGTAACAATTGTTTTTTTTACGATACCAGTGTCAAATCGATATTTTAAAACGGTACTGGTGCCTAATTGGTGCCTGAAACGATACTTGAAATGTATTTTGATAACATTACAGAAATTTGGATAACATTAAAGAACATAAAAAATAATAAAAATAAATAAATATAGCATATGCATGCTCCTCGGATGCTCTCATTTCATGAATTGTGCTTCCCTTACTCTAAGGCTAATACAAAACAACAAAACCACTCAAAATATTTCTACTGTATCTCTGTCAATCACTAATGATATTGAGTTAAACTGAGTGAATTGACTGAGTGCTGTGTGTCACTGTCTTCAATCAATTATGTGAATGACTGTGGCATGCACTGTAATATGTTTTATATTAAATATAAAAATTCTAATGAAAATACCAACATGATCATTTTATAAAATATGTATTCATATGTGTTAAGGGCTAGACTTTTGCTGGAGGAAACAGCATTGGTGTGAAGAGCGTAGGGTTGCCACCTTCAGCGAATTGAAAACTTTCCCATCAGTGTTGCCAGATTGGAAATGTCCAAGTATTGTACCAGAAGTTCAAAATTATCGTATTTGGAAGAAAATTATCGTACACGAATCAAAAGAGTTATTTATCTATTCTAAACCAACATTTTGACATAACCTGCAAACCACAATAGATAACTAGGCGTATGGTTGGAAATAATTCTGAAATTATCGTACATTACGGGATTTTTTTCATTGTTGATCGTACATCGTACAGAGGTAAAAATGATCGTACAAATACGATAATTATCATACGTCTGGCAACACTGTTTCCCATTCAGCCCTACATATGGAGAGTCTTGTGTTTAAAGGGCAGATGTGAGCTCTAGATGTTTTAAACTGCCCAGGTTTGTTTACCACATGCTGCACTCGTGTGAAAGGGCATTAAGAGCACACGCTCTGGAGACTCCATCGTTAAGGAATACAAAAAAGTCTTCTGAACACAATTTAAGATATTTTGGATGAAAACTAGGAGGTTTGTGACTGTCACATAGACTGCCAAGTAAATTCCACTGTCAAGGTCCAGAAAAGTATGAACTACAAATCTGAGATATACTCAGGTGACGTACACTCCACTGTATCAGCCACACCACAAGGATATGTTTTTTATGTGTATTTACGCCTTGGTTTGAAAGCAAACAGTGCATCAGGGCAGCGCGACTGACACAGAAGAGCATACGCTGCCTGTGTACTGCTCAGATTTGCCAAAATGGCACTACCCTGATTTGGAGAGACACAGAGGAGTCAATTTTTTTATAAATTCATTATTTGGATTTTTTTCATGTACAAAAAGTATTCTCGTCGCTTCATAATGTTATGGTTGAATCACTGATGGCAGTTGGACTATTCTGACGATGCTATTCATACTTTCCTGGACCTTGACAGTGTTATTTATTTGGTAATCTATGTGACAGTCACAAGCCTCCCGGTTTTCATCCAAAATATCTTAAATTGTGTTCCGAAGATGAATGAAGCTTTTACGGGTTTGACATGGGGGTAAGTGATTAATGACCAAAATTTTATTTTGGGGTGGAGTAACCCTTTTACAACAAAGTGTAGACGTACATATGATGTAAGTAAGAGATTCATTGACACTGTAAACAGCTTCATTGATAATAACGGGAATAATTAGTAGCTTATGCTGTTTTATAGGGCTGAAACGATTCCTCGGGTTACTCGATTACAAAAATTCCTCGAGGCAAAAACTCAGCCTCGAAGCCTCGTTAAATTCCTATGACGCGCACTATACGCGCGGCGCAGGGATTTGATTGTGTCACAGGGACCGTTTATTCACACGGACCTTTTGAATTTAGTTGGCGCGATGGCGGAGAATAGATCTATAAATAAACGGCAGAAATTGTCTAAAGTGTGGGATCATTACACACTTAATAAAGAAGAGAACAAGGTGCAGTGTCTCTACTGCAAAATAGAGCTGCTATACCACAACAGCACATCTTCCATGATTCAGGATCTGAACAGAAGACATCCACTCTATGCTGTTTCACCAAGCATCGCTGAAACAAGGTAAGTTAACGTTGTCTAAGCCTATTGATGTTCGCTGATTTTAATCCCATACTGCATTTGTAGCGATGTCGTGATGCGGTTTGACTAGATATGATGTTTAACTTTGATGACGTTTTAAAGTAGTAAACGTAACTATCACGTTCAATTGCAAGAGAGTATAGCCTAAAAAAAGAACCCCTTCACACACACGCACACACACGTACATTCTGATGTTTGTTTTGAGATTACAGCTTATTATTTATAATTGTTTATAATTGTTTTATTTACATAATTTTTTTTATACATTTTATACATTGTGTACCTGTTTGGCTTGATATTTTATATTCATTTTTTTTGTTCTCAGGTTAACTAAACTAAATGTGCAGAAGGTGCAATCCTTTTTTTGTAATGTTGTGTATTAAGAAGACAAAAAACTAAGTTTATATTCATATTAGTTTTACAATACATGTTATACATGTTACAGTAAGTTCACTTAACTGTACATTGTTCTATAATTGTTGGCAATGCCAACTTGGCACTTAACTTTTGGAGCCAAACTTTTGGACTTGGAAATAAATACCTCTGTTGAGAAATAAAAGCCAAATGCTTGTTCATTTTACAGCCACATCATTTTTGTTATGCATTATTTGTTTTGGTTGTTCAAAAACACACACAAATCGTTTTATCCGATTACTCGATTAATCGATCGATTAAGTGCTAGATTAATCGATTACAAAAAGAATCGATAGCTGCAGCCCTACTGTTTTATTAGCAAAGTTCGGGAGGAGCAAGTTGAGATAATGAACCAATTGGTTGAGCTTGTTTAGATAATCAAATCTATTAGCATGGTAGTAAGTATTTATACAGCCAACTTCCATTTATCCTGCAACAGTTTTCTGCCATTTGTTTTTATATATATATATATATATATATATATATATATATAGATTTTATTATGATCTAATATTGTGAAGGCGTAGCTCATGAATAATAATAAGACCTCACATTCTAATTTATCTCATTTAAAGATGAGAGTCAGCGAGTGCATGCACTGAACAAAACTTTTCCCATCTAATAAAATCAAGTAGTTCTTCCAGAGTTTGGGAGACAGATGTTTCTAAACAGGTGAACATTCTGCTGATTCACTAAAACTAACAGCTATAAACTCACATCAAAGGGTTCCCATCATCGTTACAGGAACATTTTTCCAGAACCATTTCGTTTTAAACGTTTAACTGTTTATTTGTTTTACAGCGTGTGAATACCTTCCTGTAACAAGACACGGTATATTTAGAAGTTGCTAACACATTTGTTTTTATGCCCAACCATTGATGTTCTCCAAACTCATACAGGAAATAATAAACTTAACATGACATGACGTGGGCAGGATGCATTTAAAGCTGCGGTAGGGAACTTTTGACGCTCTAGCGGTTAATAAACAGAACTGCTTGCCTCTTGCGGAAGAACATCGTAGCCGGAGCTACTTCTCTCTGTTTATGTCTATGAAGAATCACAAAGGTACTGGGTTACTCCGCTGCGGTACCCCCAAAGCAATCTAAAATATTCCGAATATAATCACTTATTATAGGTGCACCCTAGTGATTCAGGACAAGCCAAAAACACGGTTTGGAAAATGGATTCATGGTGTACTCTCTTATTATATAAATTTTTCTACATTTTTAACACAAACAAAGTTACGGACCGCAGCTCTGATTGGTTGTTTCTTAACGGGAGCGCATGACTTTCTGCAAATGGCAATAGGACCACTGGGAGGAGCCAGAGGAGCTTGATTTTTTTCACAGATTATCTGTCTCATATTCTACTGTAAGGACATAATGACAGGTTTAATAAATATGTAAAAAATATTTTTTTTACAAAAGTTCCCTACTGCAGCTTTAATAGTGTCAAAATTCCTTAAAAGTGAATTTGGTTTTTAAATGTTAAAATAGGCCTACTTCCCCCTTGTTTTAGTTTAATATGCAAAAATGACAGTAATTAATTTTGAATGTCAATTCCCGCAAAAAGTGTAACACTGTGGTGCTTTCAAAACCTAGATGTGACTTTGGGGCAGTTGTTTGACTAAAGACTGGCAGAATGTTTTGGGAAGCTTGATTATTTATATATATATATATATATATATATATATATATATATATATATATATATATATATATATATATATATATATATATATATTATTAATTCTGATCAGTGACATGAAAGTATTGCAATAGTAGTGATGCAATATTATGTTATCCAACATTATGCCAGTAGTAATGATTCAGAACTTCCTGAGGATGCAATCCAATCCTGACGTCTTTTTTTTTTTATCGTTGTTGTTTTGTTTTTTTTACATTTTAACATAACGTTTCTTACATCTGAACGCTACATGAGTCAACTTTGCGGATATTATCTCCAGACTGTTCCTTCCTAACAAAGTTGAACTTGCGCATAGAACAATGAGATAGATAATGGGTTTCCTAACAAATTCTCCCACAGGAGAAAGGGTGACACAATTTCCTATTCTACTGCAACACAAAAAGTTCCCCTGCACAGTGCAAACCCTTTTAGAAAAGGGTTGGCACCATATCATAGCAATGGTAATGTCATAGTATACTAATTCTGTATGATTACCACAATCAAACTAGTGTTTCCATACAGTAGTACTTCAAGCTATTTCACGGTGTATTGTAGATATTACAGTAAATGGTAGTGTCAAAAAAAGAGTTACATGGGACTTTTTTTGAGAGTGAAATTACACAGCTTCATAAAGAAAGGTCATTAAATGTGTCATTTTACACCATTAAGTGTTAGCCACTGGTGTGGCACAGCAAACAACCATAAGTTGCAATGGAAAAAAAATAATTGTGACATTATTACTACTATAGCCTACATTTTGCATAGAAACTGGTTTACCCCATTTACATGGTTTAATGTTTCAGATTTTAACGCACATTTTACATGCTCTAAATAGATTTGGTTGTGTATTTCATTATTTTCCTAAAGAATTACTGCATGTGATTAGGAAGCTATATAATAACATAGTTAATAATAGTAATAAACAGTTAATGAATAGTTAAGCTACATTTAAAAAGGTTTTAATTTAACTGCAAGTTTATATAAAACTGATGTTAAGAACGTTTTTCATAGCTTTAATAATTGATCATTTTTGCTACACTGTTTGACCACCTGGGGTAAAAGTAATTTTTTAGTGCATATATGCTCAGTGTTTTAGTGTAGAAAATTAATTTAAAAAATGCTGATTTCAGGCAGTATAAGAAGACACCCGATCTGAATCCTGAATTGCAGAACATCCTTACTAAGATGTTGATCCTACAGTAAGTGTGTGCAAAAACTTTCAATATTAGGGAAAAGACTGATGTAAACATTATACAGTCATTAAATTAATAAAAAATAGTAATAATAATAAAATATTTGTAACAAGCCTTATTTATACCTCAAAAGGGCAACATATCCTGGGGGATACAAACATTAAAATAAAAAATAAAAGTCATGTTTTTTTTGTTTGTTTTTTTAAATTATGAATGATAAGATGGAAAATGCCAATAAAGTAATTTTCTGATGTAGGATTAAATATTGTTGAATTTTATGAAACTTTCTGAAAGCTCAGACTATTTCAGTTATGGAAAGTAATTTCCAATATGTGTAACTGCTGCCCAATATGAGCAAATGTGAATCAAGTTAAGCCAAATAATACTTTTATGTATTTTATTACAGATTTGGATATTATTTATTGGTGTGAAGAAAAGATTAACATGAAACCATTTTTTTCTAAATGAGGTAATGGGTGCTAATTGGAAATGTCATCACAAATAATGACCGTCCCTTGGTGGTTAGTGTTTAGTGAAAGTGTGAGAGAAGGGAAGCCGTCAGGGAAAAGCCCTCTGGTGTGCATTGGAAGGGACTGTGCATCACAGGTCTTACATGCATCTAAAGGGAGGGAAGGAAGCGATGTTGTCACGGAAAAGCATTTTTCTCAGGGTTCCCTCTGTTTGTGTGTGTGTGTGTGTGCGTGATTAGAGACTAATTACCCCCCCCCCCCCACCCAAAAAAAAAAAAACCAGAGCATAGGCAGGGCATTTTTTAAAATAAAATTAAAATATAATAAAAATGAAATAAAATATTTTTGAAAAATAAGGAGCCCCAATATATATATATATATATATATATATATATATATATATATATATATATATATATATATATATATATATATATATATATATATATATATATATATGCCGCCACAAACCTGGCACATCAAAAGACATCAAAGACACCTCTTTTGATGTTAAATGCTACTGTCAGGATTTACTAAAGTCAGTGGCAATTTGGAATGAAAAGGCACGGTTACAATCATTTTCGTGACTGACCTAATCACCTATGCTATTTATAGGAGTTTTCCTTACAAACACAGCATTTCAGGGGAAAGAGTGTTTAAATAAATCACTCAACAGGATACTAAGGTTTGCAGTAGTCAGTTTACTGGTATTTGCACCATAGTTTACTGCCAAAATTTTGCTTATGGGATAGCTATGATTGGTGCTGCCAGAAGGAGGCGCCACAGAGAACCAAGAGAGTGTGGCAGAAGGAAGAGAGATTTTTCCACTCTTATTAAATGATGTGGAATGCCAGAAGACATTATCTGAACATATTTTCCAAGCCACACTATTTGTAATTCCCCTGGTTGTGTGCAACCTTACACTAAATTATGCTGCTCTTGGTAAATTGTGTTTGTCATTATGTGATGTGACATGTAGCCAAGCATGGTGTCACATACTCCGATTTTTTGCTGTGCATTTAACCCATCCATGTGCAAACACACACACAGCCGTGAGTATTGAACACACACCCGGAGCATAGGCAGTCATTTTTGCTGTGGCATCTGGAGAGCAACTGGGGGTTTGGTGTCTTGTTCAAGGGCACCCTTGTTAATAGTATTAAAGGTTCCCGCTGGCACTATGACTCGAACCCGTGACCTTTGGGTTACAAGTCCGACTCTCTATGTTGAGTCTGAGTTCTTTAATTTGCAAACTGTCAGTAGTTCACCCTCAGAACTTTCCACTCCCATCAGTGCTTTTATTAATACCCTAATGATTTTTGCCACAAAAGAAAAATCTGTAATCTTGACCCATACAATGTTTTTTTTGGCTATGGCTAAAAATATACCCCAGCGACTTAAGACTTGTTGTCCAGGGTCAAATATATACTGGAAAAGGGTTAAAGGGAACCATCAATGCCAGTGAAGAACTTTTATTTATAAGAATTTTATTTGCATTACCTTCTGTAACAAAAAAGCAACAGACACATAGCTACCAAAATAATGCTTCAAAGAGCCTACGGCTGTCAGAAAAAGCTATTTCTGAGTGAATATTGTTTCAAAGTAAATCCAGCATACATTTTTTTTATAGCCTACAAAGTAGTTTGTGAGTGTTTTATATGTGACTAAACAGACCAAGTATTTTAAAACCTGCATGATGGTGCCTATGATGTAATGGTGTATTATAGTATGATTTCATGTCAAATGTATGCATTGCATCAGAGGTGACACGAGCATTACAAATGTTTTGACAAAAGTTATTTACTATGTATTGGCGACTACGTTCCCACATTCAGAATATCACATCAGCATAAAAACCTCACTGCACACACACGCACACACAGTGAGAGTGGAAGGACAGGGGGTGGGGGCTAGTAGAGGGAGAAAAGGGCAAAAAGAAAATCCCAACAGTCATCAAAAGGAAATAAAAAAAACTCTAGCAGCTTATTGCACTGGTCTTCAGCCCACCCATTCATTTTCCAAGTGTACCTAATAAAAGACAAGACAAGACAAGCTGGTTATAATTCACTCACAATTGTGAACTTGAGGATAACCCTCCAGCAGGTGGAAGGACATCATGTTTGCTCTACACTGGATTTGTGCTTTGACATTGGCTCTGATCAGCTGCCTGAGCTCCCATCCTGTGAAAAGGGATGCCAAGGAACTACTTCACATTATTTCAGGATTGAAAACAACTTTAGAAGATACTGAATGTGTGAGTATTTACTTTAACACACGAACCGATGTTACCCAACACAAGCCGTTTTAAAGCCATAAACTAACTTTTTGTGCATTTGATTATTGTTTACAGGCAAAAGACACTAATGAAACTTTATACTCCCCTGTTAACATCAGAGAGGTAAGTGTACTTTTCTGAGCTTTGAGTACTTAACATCACTTTGCTTGCTAAAGATAAATGCTAGATAACTCGTACAGGAAGGAGGTTACTACGAGAAAGCCAAACCTCAAGCCAGCAGAGACAGCTCTCACAATAATTCTCACACACACACACACACACATAGCGGCAGGGAGAAAAAGATGCCCTCTGCAAACAAGCTGCTTGAGAACAGGCCTAATACAACCCTGACTCTGTTTCTTTGAAGGATTGCTTGTATTCAGCTCTGGTTTGCACTCTTGATGAGCTGAGGGTCCTTCAAGCTGACTGCTTTATTGATGAAGATGAGGACCTACTCAATACCATTAGTTCACTGGAGCATACAAACTGGACCGTAAGTAACATTTCTCTCAATGTACCAATTTTCTGTGCTTCATCCGATAGGCTGTATAGTAGCAGTAAAGAAGTTAATAATGAGAGTAACCAGTGTTACACTCTTGAAAATTAAGATTGGCATCAATGGTTCCAATCCAGAAAAAGTTCTTTATAGTTAAAAAGGTTCTTCAGAATACAATTTTTTGTTGTTGTTGTTGTTGTTGTTTTCCACTGAGATAAAATTGTTTATTTTCTTATTTAATTATTATAATTGAATTATTTATTTTGGAAAACTGTTCACTGAAAGGATTTTGACATTTTTCCTTCTCTTGACTCTTCTCTCACTAGATTGCACGTACCTCAAGGCCAGACTGCATCTGCGAAATGTATGAGAAAACAAGTGTTATGCAGTTTGTAGACAACGTCAAACTTCTGGTGCAACAGCTCAATTCAAAGTGACCAAAGCGCAGGCCGACCTGTGATCATGTGAACCTGCTCTTGACTACTGCCGGATGCAAGCTATTTGTAGATCTTGCTCAGGAAACAAAACAATTTGGGGGTTAAATTAAACTTAAATGGTTGGTGTTGTTTATGTAATGGTCATATAATTTTAGTTTATGATATTAAATTAATCATGTTTTATGTCTTTATACATTGCACTGCTTGGAATGTATCTTTAATATATTTCTTCACGTAACTTCTATGAAGACCGACATGTTGCCAGTTCTCAAAGTGGATTTTTTTGGTATAAAGAAAAGCACTATAATTAAAAAAAACAAATCTGTACATCAGCTTTGCTGCATATTTATGTATTTATTAAACTATTTATTGTTTATTTATATGAATCTCCTTCATTTGAAGAAATAAATGTGAACAGGTTTCTTCCAAAATTTTGAGATCTTTTCATTATTGCATTCGTCATGTTGGTTCATAATTACGTAAATATAATTTCAGGTGCTGAAAATGGGGCTGCTGATGTTAATTCTGGCCCCCTGACCTATATATGTAAACCGCGGGACAGCAGAATTTAAAAGTTTTTTAGGTGTTTTCTTCCATCACTAAGGTGTACATGATAGGTGTGAACTAATTGGGGAAAGTCCTTCATTACACGTTTCTATGACAAGCAATGGCAAACATGTCTGGAAAATAAGTCCACCCATTTTTAGACTCCTACATCTAATAGGTCACTCTTACCAACCTAAACCACACTGGTAAGTTTAACATTACAGTGAATTAGAGCTATTTATTAATGCACGTTCCTTCACTACACGTGAAAATTCAGTTTTTTTAATGCAGTGCGGCCATGCACTTTTTTTTTCTTTCCTCAAGAGGTCAAATTTATACCATTACTCACTCTCATCTTTGACAGCAGTAGGTGTCTGTCCAGGGTAACATTAACTTTCCAACTATATTTGCATTTCCTGAAATAGCATCACCTGCCACGCAGCAAAAGAACTGTGTAAATGTTATCTGAATCACAATTCAGTATGCAAATCAATTTAAGAAGAGAGACAATTTAGTATACATTTAATAAGTATTACAATAATGTCATCACTGTGGGTTACATTTTACATCTAGACAATTCTGTCTGAGTCAATCGGAGATGTTTCAGGCTTTATGTCTTTAACATTTAAATAAATAAATTGTCAATGTGAGAACTATATAATTCTTACCAAGTTAAATATATATATATATATATATATATATATATATATATATATATATATATATATATATATATATATATATATTATTTTTTATTTTTTTTTTCTTCTTTCTTTTATGAAAATTTACATGTATGAGTAAATGTATGAGTGAATGTATGAGTAAAATGAATAAATAAATGAATGGTCAATGGGAGATTCTTATATTTATTTTCACTACAGTAAACAATAAATAATTAGTATTCATAAATGGTTATATTTCTTATAAAGTTTAGACAACTAAATGAATGAATTAATTAATTAATTAATAAAGTGGGAGATTCTTATATTCTAATAAAAATTTACATATTTCTATAACAATTATACAAATAAAATGAATTTATGAATGAATCAATGCTCAATAGGAGATTTCTATATTTCTTAAAAGTATAAATAAATAGATTAATAATGGTTATATTTCTTATCCAGTTTAGACAAATACAATGAATGAATGAATGAATGCTAAATAGGAGATTCCAATATTAAAAGTTTACACAGATAGATACACACTTAAGATAGAACTCTTAAGGCTATCTCCAAAGTTTGCATCAAGTTAGATCAAGTCTGATACAACGCATACATCTATTTAATTGTCGTAAGATATTACTGTCTACAATCTGTAAGTCTAGAAAGTCATAAATTAATTATAAAAAACAAGGCATTATTCATAACCACAGTACAAACAGGGCAGCACATGTTAGGTATCAATATGTATTTTTTACGGTAAATATTGAAAGGTGTAATAACCTTTTCAATGTAACACAAAGCCATTTGATTTTCAACTGTGATCAGGAATTTAGGACAAAGAGCGTTCATTGATGTGCATGTGACAACTTTATCACCAATTCTCCATAAATGTGGTTTGTATGGGAGGGTTTCAAGAAAAAACCACTCCTCAAGAAAGGCCACATACAGTCATAACTGAGTTTTGCCGAAACACACCTTGAAGATCCTGAGGCAGATGAGACTAACATTTAATTCTCTGGCCTCAACACCAAACAAAATGTCTGGCTGAAATCCAATACAGCTCACGCAAAATACTGTCAAGTTCTTGAGGAAAATCTTATGCCCTCTGCCAGCAAGTTGTCAATGGGAAGAAGGTTTACCTTCCAACATGACAATGACCCAAAGCACAAAGAAAAACTGAGCACACAGTGGTTGAAGGAGTAAAAGGTGAATGTCCTAAGCCCAGACTTAAACCCCATTGGAAATCTGTGGAATGACTTAAATACTGGAGTCCACAAACACTCACCATCTAATTGAACTGAACTTGAGCAGTTCTGCAAAGAAGAGTGGGCAAATTTAGCAGATTCTAGATGTGCAAAGTTGATATAGACAAATCCCAAAAGACTAAAGGCTGTGATTAAAGTAATCTGCAATCAGACGTGCAATCTGGGTTATATGAAGCGCCAGGAACACTTCTTGTATTTTGAATACTTTATTCAATAATTCCTTTGTCAGCAGTCTCATTTGTGTCAGTTCATATCACCATGCCTCGTGAGCTCTTCTGTGTCCTCCGCGCCACAAGGATGCGCTGTTTCTATGTGTATTTAGCTTTGATTTGAAATAATACAGCTCATCCTTGTGGCGCGGAGGACACAGAAGAGCTCACGAAGCACGGTGATATGAAATATGATGTTTGATATTTTTTCTTCTTCGCTCACAAAAAGTGTTCCCGTCACTTCATATAACCCAGATTGCACGTCTGAGGGTTATATTCAAAGGAGTTTTCTGACGATAACTTTTCATAACTTTTATGGACCTTGACACTGTTATTTACTTGGCAGTCTGTGGTACAGTCACAAGCCTCCAGGTTTTCATCCAAAATATCTTAAATTGTGTTCTGAAGACGAACTGAGCTTTTACGGGTTTGGAAAAACATGGGTTAAGTGAAAAATTACAACATTTAAATTTTGGGGTGGATTAACCCTTTAAGTTTCACCGAGTACAGCCGGATAGAGCAAAAACTGTGTCTGTCTTCATTTCAGGCTGCAATACAACAAAATGTGATTATTGTAAAGGTATGTGAATCTTTTCTATACCCACTGTAGATAGTGTGTGGGCACTTCTATAAGGTGCCTGCATAGGTATCAATCACCCCAACAACCAAACGTACAACACTAAGCACTAAAACCACAGGGTAAGTCAGTTCAATTATCTGAACATAATGTTAGGGCTGTGCAAAAAAACAAATGCGATTTTCATGCGCATCTCGTCAGTAAAAACGCTCCTGTGACAATAAATACATCTCCTGCACATGCACCTGCCCACTTGCTTCTCAAAACTACTCCAAAACTAGTCCAATCGCGTTTGCAGGCGGGCAGCGTGCTGTAAGCTGCTGTCGAATCACAACACAGGAACCGCTGGCCCAATCAGAACTCGTTACGTATTTCTGAAGGAGGGACTTTATAGAACAAGGAAGTCATCAGCCCGTTTTTATGACAGTGAAAACAGCGGCATACAGATAGGTGAATTGTGTGAAAAATGAATTGTGCGAAACATGAACACGTTATACTGCACACTGTAAACACAATCAAAGCTTCCAAAAAGCACGTAAAACGGGACCTTTAAAGATGAACTCTGAGTTGACTTACCCTGAGATGGGAAACTGAGTTTTTGGTTACAGAACAGCTGAAATGAGTTGGTTTAATCAACTCTAAATTGATTGACTCTGAGTTAAGCGCACGTACCACAACTATAAAAAGCCATTATCAATGTAAGGCTGAAATTACGATTCACCATGGCAACAGCTCCCGCCAAAAAGCCGTCTGCATACTTCAGACTCAATACAAATGTAATTATTATCAGTGTTATAATATCACTGGTGAAAATTGGCAGAACGTTAGATTAATTAACTAATAGCTAATCATTTTATGGTTTCTCATGGGCAAAAATTATATATAAAAATAATAATATTAACAATAATATATTAAGTGCATTTTTCTTATTTTACAAATGATCTGCTAATAGATTAAGAAAAATACACTAAGTGGAATTAACATACTTTCTTAGCGATAGATCCTATTTACAGTAGGCTAAGTGCATGTAGCTCTAGATGCTATTTACAGAAAAAAATATACAGTGAAAATCGTGATATATTCTATTTACCAAGAAAAAGTAGCAGTTCTTTGCAACAGGCTAAGTGTAAATAATAATTAGATGCTTGTTATACTTTATACTGGCAGATACATTTGCACCTCAGTATTGTTACATTAACAGGATGCAATAATAACAGATTGTAAATGATTACATTTATTACAATTATAAATATTTGTATCATTATTAAACACTCGTTAGGCACTTTACTTCCACTTTTAGAACATTTTGTTCATTTTTATTAAAAATAAATTCTAATGTGACACGTGATGGGAAAAGTGAGAAGAAAAAGGTTGGCAAAAGCCAGACTCAAACCCAATCAATCGTGTTACAAGCTAGTTTTCCGTGCCCAAAACATTACTGCCTACATCATTGAAGCCATCATTTACATGTGTCTACAATAGATTTGCACTTAGTAATGGACACTCAGAATAATCTATCCATTTGCATTGTTTTTATTACCACACTGGCGTATAATTTTACTTAAGTAAAATACACTTAATTTAGATCCTCCCCAGGAAACAAGATCAAGTATCTTATATAATTTTCTTATATAGAAACTCATCTAAGAAGTGTTTAAAAAGGGGGAGGAGACTGAAAGAAACTCTGGGTTTATCGAAGAAAACCTGCTCCTGACCAGGTTAGGTTCATAAAGTAAGTTGCCATGGTAACTGACTCAGAGTATAAGTTAGCTCTCTTTCAGAAACGGGCTCGACTTACCATGCTTTCTCAGGTTTGACAAACCTTCCTTTCTGAAACAGAAAACTTAGAGTTTCCCTCATTGGGGGTTAAAATACTCAGAGTTTTCACATAACCTTTCTGAAACGGGCCCTTGATCTGTTTTTCATTAGCTACTTTTACATGCAACCACTGATCTATAATAGAGAATTATATAAATCATATTATATATATAATTATATAATATTACATGTATTGACATTATGTGAATGCAAACAAATAATCTATTAGTAATCAGACTTATAGCGCAATCCGATTGAAAAGCCTTCATGTAAACACCTCAATCGATCCAAAATAAAAATAAAAACACTCTTATCAGATTCATCTATACTTTGCTCACATGCACAGTGGCGTGATAAGTCTGTTGTCATACGGTTCATTTTGAACGTATATTTACATCTAACAAACTGGTCACTGGAAAAGATTTAATATTTACAACTCAAAAAGCTCTTGTGTGATATATGTCCTTTTTTCAGATATGTCATCATGGGGGAAAAATAATTCTAATTATGAGACCCAAGCCACTAGGCTGGGGTCTATATAACAAGAACTTCTAAACTTAGAGAGGAAGCTGTGGCCTAATGGTTAGAGAGCATGACCATTTGAAAAAGAACAATAATTACCTTCTCAGTAGCTCCAGTGAGAAAGTTTTGTTTCAAATTTTTGTTTAGTTGTCATCTAAACAACTTTCAAAGTTGAGACTGACGAACACTAGTGGATATAACCATGTGAAGAGTGAAATTTGAGGAAGAAATCGAATAGTCTGCAGTCGTTTAACATTTCTAACATTAAAATGTATATCAAATCAACAATAAAATCTGTTCAAACTGGGATCACACATTTCTGCAGCTTTACTAACATAAAAATAAGGTAAAAAAAAAATCCATAAATGTATTCAATATATAGTTATTTGTGTACTTGCAGTCATCAGCCAACCGCACTTCATTTACCCATGACATAGTCACATATCATACAAAGCAGAGGTGATGATAAGATAAGATAATGTTTTTGAGTGCACCTTAGCACAGATAAAGGCTTTCTGCCAGCCATGCAACTGAGATGAATGGGAATGATAACAAGGCTCTCTGCAAGTATTTGACTTCCCTGGCCTCCTCCTTAAATTGTCTCTGAACCCCCATTTCAGGCGCATTTTATGCTTGACCTTTGACCCCAGATCCCAAAACTGGAACTATTTTACAGTCAGTTTTACTAAGGTTAAATTATGTACTGTGTATAACTAAATGAACATATATATGACTGTGCTGCACACCTGAATGCATTGCTATGAAAATAAACAACACATAACATAAATGACAATCCAAGTTCGAGCACTGACATCCTGCATGTAAACAGAACAACTGCCATGCTTTTTTAGCAGTCTCTGCAGCATGACATAAATCCATGCATAAACATGCATGTTGTATCTGTGCATTTCTTACAAAAGACAGACACTACCTTCTTTATAACTCCATATTCAAAGAGCATTAATCCAAAACAAGCCAAATACAGAAATGCTTCCACAGGACATTATGAGATCTACAAACCTTCTCCACTGCAAAATGCGGTCTTCTCATTAGGATGCACAATATATCCCAATTCACAGAATAGATGGTCCTCGCATGAGCACCAGTAACATAAGCACGTATTAAAAGCGATTGGATGCAGTTACACCTTTGACAGGAAGCCCCTGAGGTTTCCTGTCTTTTAGTGTGAACAGGGCACTTGAATATCTGATGTTTACCTCCAAACGCCCAGCAACATACACACACCGTGCAGGGGCTTGTTTCTCACTAGGGTTTCATAAAGTGACCAATAAAGCACTGACAAGCAGCACACTGCTGACATAAATTAACCTTTGATAATTCAGTGTAAACATGGATTCCTCAGAAGGATCTGGAGTTACTTATATCATTTTATATATAGGTTATTATATAATTAATTAATTATAATGCTGGAGTATTTTTTTTATTATTATTTATTTTTTTCAGTATTTGACTTAAATGAAAAATAAGTAATGCTGCCATGGGAACTATCTAAAATGTTTTTTGTTTTTTTTTTGTGTGTGTGTTTTATTTATTTCAGTTAATGTTTCTTTTATTTAAGTGGTGCCTACAAAGACTGAAACAGAACTTTGTCTGATTTAAGTTTTACAAGTTCTACTGCTGTTAAGAATAACAGTATTTCATCCTGTTTCTTTCTTATGTCATTATTATTAAAGGACGGGCCAGGATTCATAACTGCAAACAGGTGTGTATGTGTCAGAGTTACTGACGACAGAAAACCTGGTTTCATTTTGATCCGATGATGTAATTCTGAACACTGAAAGATAAGAATACAATGAAATCTTGTATCAATCAAGAAAAAAAAAAAAAAAAAACACGGAAAAGTTAATTCCTTCATAATATGACTCCTTTAAATATGGCATTTCAGAGAGTTCAGACAGTAAAGCAAATGAACGACTAAAGAAACTTTTATTTTCATTTTCCTTGTAAACTAAACAGAACGCCCCCTTTTGTTATTATTTTACACTATGATCTGTCTTGAACTGGTTTGATGTATTTTATATCTTTACACTTGGGTAAAGAAACTTCAAATCCAGTAGGTTTTCCCAATCCATAAACATATGTGCATCCTTTGTCTGTAAGTGCGTCACTTTTTTGCCATCGAAAAACAACACAACTGAACAAAGTAAACATGCAAACCAAACAGTAATTTAGCATGTAATTTAAACATAAAAAACTAATCATGCCATTGCATCAAACCAACATGGCATCTGTAAATTGGTTCTCACAGCTCCCGGTAAGAATTCCTCAACCGTATGATGTCCCTTAACATATGCCATCTCCCAGTCCAGTAGCATGAGACTCAGTCCAGCTACTTGTGCACCATCATTGGTTCTCTTTTAGTAGTTCAGTCAATGTACTCTTAGGAGTAACTGAATAACTTGGGATATTGGTTTATTGGAGGGAGTGTAAGGCACGTTTATAAACCAAATAACTTAAGTAATTTGTATGCACTGGAGACGCGAACTTTTTCGAACGTTTCAGTTCGATTTGGTGAACTGGTATGACTGGTTCACTGAGAAGATCCAGTTAAATAGATTCAGTTAGATAGATTCATTCAGCTCCGCCCACAAGTGCGAATGAAATATTGAAGCCATAAACCGAAATGATCAAAACATACACGGACCAACTGTCTTGTCCATCTTGTCTCACTTGAATCCGCTCCTTGAGATTTGAGTCTCTGACCTTCTGTAAGCCCCGCCTTGTTCACACAATGATTGACGTGGCGCGAGGGCGGGGACACGTGATCGGCTCGGAATGCATTTTCAATGTGCACATTGAATTTTGCTACATTTATTGCGGGACACCGAATGAAAATGCAATCGTAAGTGTCTTGACTGTGAGTGTTAATGCAATTAAGAAAAATAGCATTTAAATGATCATTTTGCCACAGTTTTTGCTTTAACGTTAGACATATCTAATAATTTCTGTAATACATTTTCATTTTAATTTTGCAACTTATAAAGTTAAAATTAATATTCATTTTACATATTAAAACTGGTGTAGTAAATGGCAAATGAAAATTATGAAATTTAATTTTCATTTTCATTTTGCACCAAACCTTGCACAAATGTATTGGAAAATGTAAGTGTAAATACAGAAATGCATTGCCATTTTACATATTGCATTGTCATTTTGCATATTACATCCCAAATTGAATAATGCTACCCATATGCTTCCATAGTAAAAGAGTAATATTGTGAAATATTACAAATTTAAAATACCCATTTTCTATTCCTGTGATGGCAAAGCTGAATTCAGAATAAAGTACTGAAGGTGTTTTTTGTTGTTGTTGTTGTTGTTTTCTTCAAAAGAACCCACTTTAAAACTGAAAAATGCTGGGAAATATTTTGCTAAGGCTTAACGTTTTCTTCATCCAACCACTCTGAAACAAACCCCTTTAATAAACACATGCAATACAGGAATGTCTACCGGTTCCCTGCCTTTTACTGCCTTTAACAGTGTTTACTGTTTACTGTTTTCAAAAATAAGTTCTTTCATCTAAGCTAAGACCTCTCATTACCTTTCTTCGCCATTTAGCCATTTATCATCCTGTGGATGTTACCTAAATCACTAAGAATACTCCAACTTCCAACATTTCCTGTGTTTTAGTTTATCTGGTTCAGTTTCATAATTACACCAAGCTAAAGAAAAACAATCCAATCATATAGTGATGATAACGACTTCCTATTCCTGCATATTTATATATTTTGTGTGCCATTGTAATTTAAACACTTACTGGACACTAAGAGTTTCACTGTGGAAATTCCAACCTATAAAAATGAACAATAAAATAGTTGATTTCATAATTATAATAAAAGTCAACAGTTCACTTAATGCTCTGCAGGAAATTTGATTTCCCGAAATGTCCCGTCTTTGAATGTGAACAAGACAAGATAAGATCCTTTTTCACACACATTTGCTCATTTCTGTTCCAATGACCTCATGCCTGGAATGTTTGTGTGTGTGTGTGTGTGTGTGTTCTTTACACATTCTGTCATGCAGGATTCCCACACCTTTTAAACACATCACTGTGATAATGAATGATTTACATTATGATAAACATCCTGCTGCAACAGTGATAAAGTAGCCCAATTTCACGGGAAAACCGCAGACTTGGCCACACTGTGACATATAGTAACGTCTACAATGGACACAGAATTACAAACAAATGTAAATTCAGAACGGCAATGATGTCATGAAAATGCAAATTAGCATGTGACGTCATCTAACGGAATTGAGCGACTTTTCAAACTTGCTTGCTTTACCCAAATTTTAGACTAAATTTACCCCCATGCATGTACCAATAACCGGAATGAATTGAATTTAACAATTATACGTATTCAGTTTTATGAAGGTAAATTAAGATTTTTTATATATATATATATATATATATATATATATATATATATATATATATATATATACATTTTTTAATGTAATGTTTTAATGTTTTCTTAATGAGGTTGTATTTGCAATCAACCAATTTCTATGACTTTAGTTTTACGTATGTAAAATATACTGCTCCCAAACATTAGAATAATAAAATACATTTCGCTGTACCTTCTGATCACACTGCACATCATATTATTCCTATGTATTTTTGTCTTTCTTCAGTTCAAATGTCAAAAGATTAAAAATCAAGATACATTTACTTAAGTAACAAAATAGCAGAAGATAAGTAGTCTTGTTTTATGAGAAACCAATATAATTATATATATATGTATATGTATGTATATGTAAAATTCTAAAAGAAAAACAGGTTTTCATTCCCCAATTAAAGATATTTGTTCTTGTTTTAAGCAGTAGCTCACTTAATTAAAGATTTTCAGGAAACAAAACTTAATATCTTCATTTAACATCTGAAGTAAATGTATGTTGATTTAAGGATGTTTAGATATTTGTACAAGATGAAAATAGTGATACCGAACAGTTGATGGGCACCACTGACTGACTTTGATAGGGTGCCCATCAACTGTTCGGACACCAACATTTTTCAAAGTACATTCTTCTGTGTTCAACAAAAGAAAGAAACACATACAGGTGGGAAACAGCGTTAACACTTTACAATAACAGTACATGAATCATCATGTACTAATACCTGAATTAATAATAACTTGACTATGAACTAATGATGGGTTAAGATATGTATTAATCAAGAGCTAATGAAGAACTAACTTAACTTTGACATGAGTCATATGAAATACTGCATGAATAACACTAACTTAATTACATGTTAGTTCCTGCATGATAGTTAATGTATTAATTAACACTCTGAGATAAACTAAACCACATATGTTCTAGAAGCAAGTATGAAAATTGCACAATTTATAAATTTGCCATCAGCTCTGTCACAAACATCAGTGAAAGACTTAGTGGATTTATTGCAATATTTACCTTTAACCTAACTCATCCAACGCACAATGATGCATTCATAATTAAAAACAATTTTATCATTCGGTTTTGAAATTCCACTGCTGCTGTCCTAATAACATTAAGCATACGCAATTTTCCTAATTAAAATCAGTTAGCATAGAGATGCTGATTATCACATTTGTCATTTGTCTGGCTCTTCTTTTGGGCCACTATCGCCACATCAAATGATCAACTTTCCGCCTACCGTTCAGTTCCTTCTCCATCCAAATGCAGCCACAGGACCTCTGCTCTTCAAAGGACCAAATACTTGACTTAGATGAGTTGAATATGTATAGAAAATGTGGAATTGATAACTTTTTAAAGATGTGCCCCACCAAGACAAGTCATGACATAATGATACATCAACAAGTCATGAATTCATGTTAGTCTATGAGCTGTTAATGATTTAGTAATGTGTAGTAATGTGAAGTCATTATCTAAATAATCTCAATTAACATCTACCAAGGTGATTCTTATTTTGCAACAGTATATCCAAGATGATTTCTTCAAGATACACATTACCCATCACTTAAAGCACAGAAATTAAAAAGGTAAAATACACATTTTTTTAACAAAGCTTTTAAATATCAGTGCACCTTAAATCCCTTGATAATTTGTATTGTACTTAAATATTACATAAAACACAATCAAATATGCAGTGTGTTTTCCTCGAAACAGGAAATTGATGGTAAATATCTTGTTGTATTAGGCGCCCAAGTGGCCTCCATTTATTTTTTTCACCAAGCCAATGAGTCCACTCATGAGAGAGAGGTGTTCTTTTAGCATGTTCTCTGTCCTATTCCCTCTTAGCCTCCATACACTTGTTTTGTATGTCAACCAAGCTCTTTCAATGTGTTGTGAGTGAGCTCCACTGTGTTGGTCTACAAACCACTGGGAATGGTTCACTGTAAAATGTTTAAAGCCCCCCGGTAGGCTCTCCACTCATCTGAAATAATGGTAGTGCCTGGACGCACATGTTTAACAACTATGGGGATGAGGTGAGTCTTGATCTTCTTTTCACCAGCCGCAAGATTGGGTGTCTGTATTTATCCATCACACCTAGCATGCCAAAAACCCATTTTTTCGCCACCATGTTGTTGATGCTCTCCCTCGTCCATACTGTAAAAAGTTACATATTTAATTAAAAAGAGAAATACTACAATATTATTTAATTATATTCATTTAACATGTTTACACATACAAAAGGGTGACAAATTAAAGGAAGATCTGCAGGAGCTTTATAAATAACAGAACAAGAAGTATGAAGATGAAGAAAGTACCTCTATCCACATCCATCCATCATAAACATTGCGGGCATTTCATTTGAACGATCCTTTACATTGTGAGTAAATCACTTGCTAATCTTCACTCTGGGCGACTAAATGATATATAATATTAGCCAATGGGCTAATAAACTCTCAGATTTTACTCGCCAGTGTGTAAGTTGAAGGCCCAGTATAGGTTTATCACGGATATATTTTCACTTGCTGAACACTCAGACTGAACGCTTCAGAGTTTCAGGATCAATGCTATTTTCAGTTCATCTCAATGGATGCACAGCGCACCTGCATTTGATGTACCGTAAACTTTAGTGTAAAGACTCATCACTTTGGTGAAAGCAGAGAGCACGAAAGTCATATGTACACATGCAGAATTGACACATTACATGTAAATGATATTTTTTGTTTATTTTTCTGTTAAAATAACAGAGTTCCTTTGGATTTTTCCTTCTTTTGAGAACTGCCAGGTTTTCCATTATTGAGCGGAACTAAATGTGCAAACGACAATCTCATTGGCTGGCGCTCACCTATTATCATCACATATTTGATTTCAGCCTATCAATTTGAACGAATGCACACAATTAATATTCATGAATCCAGCAGCTCATTAATCCTCAGTGTGTTTTACACTGTTCTTATTAGCAGAATTTGTATTATATAGAAGCGTTCAAACGACAACAGTGGTCGGCAACTGCAGTGTGAATTTGCCTAACAGGTTCTAAATTTACCTTTTTTTTATGATGGAAGTTACTTTCATCAAGAACATCAAATTCTCGAGCACTTCCAATCATTTGTCTATGTCTTCGTCTGAATTGTTTTATGGCACAGTGGCAAACTTTCCTCATGATACGAGCCATCTTAGACAGCTTTCTGGAACTTTTTGCAATGCCATCTTGCATCGTATCAATTTGTCTTATCCGCAATCCCTGAGCGATCCTCTGAAGTACACAATGCTGACTCAGAATGGCAAAAGCAGAGTTGTTAAAATTAAAACAATCAAACTTTGAAAATACATTGTAACATTTTACTATTCCTTCTCTGCTGTCCGACAACAGACTCACCTGTAAATGAATATTAGCCAAGATGACAAGCCAAATTGATTGGTTACAGTAAATCGTTGAATGGTTGATTCAAATTGTATTGCAATAAGAGGTCATTTGCTAATTTAGCAGACATTACAAACAATGTCAGTGACAGATATTTATGGAATATACATGTGTATACCGTTTTCATAATTGAATGGATCTTTTATATGTGATGGCTTTCACTTTCGTCAATGAAAATTATGACTAAATATCGTCGTCAAGAAACCTTTATCACGTGGCGAAAACAAGACGAGACGCAACGTAAATGCTGGTCATGTGACGATGACTATAATTAAATGTACAATGCAATATTGTTGACGAATAAAAACGACACTAAATGTGGTTTATAAAATAAAAACTATGCTAAAATGTCTCTTCATTTTCGTTGACCAAAATGAGACGAAACTGAATGTTATGTTATGTTATTATAACGTTATTTCATCTAATTTAGTAGCATTATTATTATTATTTTGCAGTATTTCGGTTTCCTGTTTCAATTATTTCAGGTCGCACTGCACAGACGCAGGCGAAGTTACTTCCTCGAGCCTCACTCGCAGCATTATATCGAAGAAAGTTTAGTCTGACACAGAGAAAGGGACCGATGTGTGTACTTCTAAAATGTTTGGTTGGTAAAATTAATGTTGCTCATTCAAATCACAGCATCTTCTGTGTCTGGAATGGATGTATCCTTGAGTCTATAAGGTTACAATAATATAATAAGATAACCTTGTTTAAAATGAGTTTGGCTAAAATAGATTTTAGTTTTTGTCTATACTACTAGGTACTTATACTAAATTGACTGGGTTAAATAGAATTGCATTACTAAAAAGAGACTAAAATATAATTTTAATTTACTAAAACTAGACTAAATGTCATCAGTTTTCATCGACTAAAACTAGGTGACAATAGTCATGGAAAATTCTGACTAAACTGAGACTATAAATGATCAGACTTTTAGTTAAATGAAACTTGACTAGACTAAAATGTGACTAAAACTAATAAAAACAAAAATGACAGCTTCACAAAAAGACTAGACAAAAACTCAAATTAAAACATGCCACCAAAAACAACACTACTAACACAATGACAAATGATTGAGAAGCTTTGAACAGTTTGACAATTTAAGTGAAAATCGACTCATCAGTTTTAATCAACAAGCCATATGCAATTAGTAGTTGTGTAAACTGCAGATTACTGTTTGCACACATGTGCCAAAGAATTAGCAATTTGTTCAGATCATTAAGAAATTCAAATCTGAGAAAATAAAACATTCGAGAATTGAGCCAAAGCAATTGAGAAAAAAACGTAGAAGCCTTTACATAAGCATAATTATGTATGCTTTGTTTATGATTTCTCAAAGATTTCTCAAAGATGATTCTTATGACTATATTTTTAATAGCTAAAAAATGAATTTAAATCAGCATAAATTAAAGGTAGAGCAACAAATAATCCTACCATGTTTAAAAAATACTCTACCGTTTAAATGATATACTTTCTTGCATTATAGTAATGAGCACTTCTAAGTAGTCATTTAAAAAATGCAGAAAGTAAAATAGGCTAAGCAAAAATCTTTCGATTTTGGAGTAAATGTGATGTTAAATAAGTTGTTGACCAATTTTCTTTCTGAGGTTCACCCAAAGCTCTGGCAATGCAGATTCTGTGCAGGGTAGATTATTAGGTGCCAAAGAACACCTTAAATGTCACATGACTTTTGAATACTAATACCACAGTGAAAAACTGTGGTCTGACATCCTGTAAGTCTGATTTACGAGATATCATGACAAATTTTCCCACTGTTCTGCCACAGCCAGAGAATTCTGGGTAACTATCCATTAGCTTGGTAAACCCACGTTGGGTAAATGATCCTTAATGGGATTCTTCCTTTCGTCATTAAACCAACCAGAATGAAATTGTTAGTCACATAACTCACGTTTGCAAATATTTCCAAATCCGATATTATTAGTTGCTCTGACGTCAGAGGTTATTATGGCTAAACCATTTGAGCTTTGATTATAGCTGCATGTTCTTAACTGGGCTATGAAATATGTCTAAATTTTAAAAGTTACTTTATCAATTACAGCTATTCCAGAATAGATTTATGGGGTTGTTGAGTCCTTCTCTCTCACTGGCAGAGGAGGAGGACTTGCTGAAAAAAATAAATGCACACACTTAAGTAAAGTAAATGTGAGCAAGACTTGCAGCTTTGCGGTCGCGAGCAATGCATGCTTAGATATTTGATATTTGAAACATTTTTACTGCATTAAAATGCCGTTTACAGGATGACTTTTATAGGTGGTTCCTTACTGGCACAAGTCCAATTAAGATTGAATGGTGCAGGATTAATGCACTCAAATGTTCTGCACTCTCAAAAGTTTCTCACATGTTTAATTATTAGGTTTAGGGTTTGTTCAAATCCACAATCCTAAGTATGAAGTAAAATATAAAATAGAAGCGATAAAATTACTGCTGGCTTTATGCAACTGCAATAGAAAAAACTGAAAAGAGACAATAAATAACATCTCAGCACCACCCCAAAGTGTGAATGTGAATTTATTTTTATTTTTATTTTTTTGCATTAATAAACAAATGCTGCACCCCCACCTCAAACAGGAAAGAGCTTCACCACGGTTTCACTGAGTGACTATAGGTCTGTTTCGATGGGAAAGAGCAGAGTGAGGATGTTCTCTTTCATCTGGGGAAACTTTCATATTCAATTTCGAAGTCTGCGTATTAATTTTAAAAATGGAAGGAATGACTAACTGTTTGCATTGAATCTATGGAAAGTTTCAAACATAAAGTCACAGAATATCTGCCTATTTTTTTTAGCAAATAAGGTTTACAAAAGAGTGCTTTATAAATGCTCAACAATTCTGCATTGCTTTGATCAAAAATACAATAAAACAGTAATATTGTGAAATATTTAATTCGTTTTGATTCGAACGGTTTTCCACTTAACCACAGTCCATTTTAAATGAGCCTTGGCCCAAATAACACGCCTGCGCTTCTGGATCATGTTTAGATATGGCTTCTTTTTGTACCTATAGAGTTTTAGCCTGCAACTGCGAACGTCACGGTTGATTGTGTTCACCAAAAATGTTTTCTGGAAGTATTCCTGAACCCATGTTGTGATTTCCATTACAGTAGCATTCCTTTATGTGATGTAGTGCTGTTTAAGGGCCCAAAGATCACATGCATACAGTATGGTTTTCCAGTTGACCCTTATGACAGAGATTGTTGCAGATTCTCCAGATCTTTAGAATATATTATGCACTGTAGATGATGACAACTTCAAACTCTTTCCGATTTTTCTCTGAGAATCTCCTTTCTGATATTGCT
Source organism: Carassius auratus (assembly GCF_003368295.1). NCBI lineage: Eukaryota > Metazoa > Chordata > Actinopteri > Cypriniformes > Cyprinidae > Carassius > Carassius auratus. Next base: position 268,158 of record NW_020527631.1, on the reverse strand, counting down.
CCCCTATTCGCCGCAGCAATAGGGGAATTGGTGATCCTCTGCCCATCTTGACTTCTGAGAGACACTGCCACTCTGAAAGGCTCTTTATATACCCAATCATGTTGCCAATTGACCTAATAAGTTGCAAATTGGTCCTCCAGCTGTTCCTTATATGTACATTTAACCTTTTCAGCCTGTCCCAACTTTTCTGGAATGCGTAGCTCTCAAGAAATCCAAAATGAGCCAATATTTGGTATGACATTTCAAAATGTCTCACTTTCAACATTTGATATGTTATCTATATTCTATTGTGAATGAGATGTGTAAATTATTCCATGCCTTTTTTATCACAATTTGTACAGTGTCCTAACTTTTTTGGAATTGGGTTTGTATATATATATATATATATATATATATATATATATATATATATATATATATATATATATATATATATATATATAATGACGTCTTTCAATCTGTCAAGATTCTTAAAGGGGTCATGACATGGGTTTTTTTTTATTTTATTATTATGGTCCCCTAGGTGCAATTATAGTATTACTATAGTTAAAAAAAAAAACTTTTAAAATGTAGTGAATTATGACATTTTCCCACCCTGTTTCTCATCCTTTGATTCAAACAGTCTGTTTTGGGTTTTTTCCCCTTTAAGAGTTCAGTGTTAACGCTCACTGTTATGATTGGCTTACGACATTTGACGGAACATTTGCGGATTGAGCGTAACTGTTTAGTAGCGAGTGATGCATTCGAAGCGATGGCTCTTGCAATGATAAAACTGTGAGATTCTGCTCGTACACGTGGTCACATCTTGTGATAAATGACATTGTGGTGTGATAACAGTATGATGTATTCCTTTGAACCTTACTCTATATTCATGATGTTGCTCAATGCAGTGTGTTATGCTTGATCATCTAAATATCTGCCAGACATTATGTTGTTTCATTTCCCTATAAAAGTAACACCCCCTGTACAATAAAGTTGAGCTTAGAATGAACTACACCACTTGTGTGACTCATTCTTGGTTCCCGGGTACCTGCTCTTCTCTGCTCAGATAACCCAACCTGAACCAAAATAATATTTACGATCTCGAAGGCAAGAATATACAATTTATTCTTACAGCTGGGGGCTCGTCCGGGATAGGGGGGAATCTCCTAAGAACCAGGGAGTGAAACATCCCGAGATCAGGAGATCAAGAGAAAAAGACGCACCGGTGAATCAGGCGGACCTACATAAAAAAGGGGGTAAGTGTTTTCGTATATTTCTTGAAAGAAATATAGCGCTTACCCTCTGTAGGATCCTAGTAGGGGACAAAGAGACAAAGGAAACTCCCAAAACTCAGAGTGCAATGGTGTGGATGAGATCGGGAAATGCGATAGGGGTGAAACCAGTAAAAATGACATATATGGAAGCAATCTGTAAAAGTTTGCCTTCTCCACAGAATCCTAGTAAATTTGTAACTATTCTGCAATCACACACAAAGTATGCTCATTTTACAGGTGCAGATTACAGAGCAGTTCTGGCAAGGACACTGGAAGGAGATGTCACTGAGGAAATGCTGATTAGTGAATGCAAAACACTGGCGTATGAAAATGATCATATATCGGGCTCAGCTACGGCAGCATTGCCACATGTATTTTTCTGGGAAAAACAAGAAAATCATATTTCTTTCTTTAAGGAGTTGAGAGCATTCCTAGAGAAGCGTCTAGGCAATAAACAAGATTTATCATTTGCTGCAAACACAAAGCAGAAGTCTAAAGAAACTGCTTCAGATTTCTTCAGATTTCATGGGTGGAGGAATCTAAACTCCCACTTGATGATAACTTAAAGCCGTTATTCATCAACACATTTCTGAATAATATGCATGGAAAACAAGCACAACTGATTAGAATCACAACAACTAACTTGTTAGAAATGACCATAGAAGCATTAGGGAAGCGAGTTAGGGAACTAGATATTTCTGGAGGGTTTGTGGTCAAAACTGAAACTCCCAATCAACAATCAACTCCCCTTATCCTACTTCTTGGCACAAACCTCAAGGACCACAATAGGGATGCCTACAGAGTGAAGTCAGTTCCAATGTATCTATGACGACCCTCACATTTACTAATAACAATAAAGATTTGCCATATGTTACATTGTTAGTGCACGGTCAACCACAGACGTTCCTCCTAGATTCTGGAGCTGATGCAACTTCAATGACTGCTGCACATTATGAGGGTCCTCTTTCTAGTCAAATAGTAAACTCTGTAGGAATTTCAGGAACTGACATTCAATGTCCTGTAACGCCTCCTCTAGAGGTAAGGGCTCCTGGATTAATTCCATTCTTTCACAAATGCACAATCATTCCAGGAGCTCCATTAAATTTGTTAGGACGAGATTTGATGCACAAATTAAATATGGACATTAAACTCACTGATGATTTGGTCACGTTCTCTTTCCTGTCTAGCTTACAGGTCTCTGTGAACCCATTGCCGGATTGGGAAGACAGCAAAGCAGAACCAGCCACATGTAAACCCAGGTCTGACATACCACCAGCGGTTGAAACTCTGGTAGACCCTGCATTATGGTCACAGTATAAAGATGACACAGGATTTATAGACATGGAACCATATAAAGCAAAATTGAAAACTAATAAACCTGTCTATATTAAGCAATATCCTTTGTCTAAAGATAAGGAACTGGGCATAAAGCCATTGATTGAGAATTTTGTCCAGCAAGGTGTCCTCGTACCGATACACTCACCTTACAACACACCAATTAACCACATAGTTAAAGCAGATGGTAAAACATGGCGTTTAACTCAAGATTTAAGAGCTATAAATCAATTGATAACACCATTAGCTCCCATTGCAAATCCTAACATAGAAAACCTAATCTTGCAGAGGTTGTTTCCAAATAGAACCACATTTTGGTTGTTTACTCGAAAATACGGAACCTTTGAAGCCTACAGAAGTGAAATGTGTTGGGACCCAGAGAATGAAATGATCTAATGTTTATCTTTGAGTTTTTAAGAGAGTGGACATTAGTGCAGGGAGAAACGTGGTATGAAATAGCATTCAAAGCATTTGAGAATTTTGATTTACCTGTCAGAGACATAATTCGTGGTACAGTTGCTAAAATATATGCACACCCACCAGAAAATGCAGTAGATGCATGGGAGCTGTTACAGACTGGAATAGCCAGAAGACCTCCTAACACTGCTTTAGTAGCCATATTTCGTCCAAGACAGGCACACCAGGACGGAGGATTAGTCATCTATAAAATAGATAACTCCACGAAATTGCTAGTTGAGGCTCATTACAAATTCTTATGCAAAGAAGAATAGAAAAGAGACCTAAACCGTGGCACCCATTCCGATTACCAGGAATGTGTGGACTAAGAGGAACCACGTGTGTCTTAATGACAATAGCTATAATAGTTGTGTCACTTATTTTCTTAAACGAAGTGGAGAAAGTGAGACAGAACGACACAGGGCCACAGTAAAAGGGAACTGGCTGAGGCCAGGGTAAGTCCCCCTCATACTAATCCACTTAGAATCACTCTAAGACAGGGAAAAGATGAAAGCTTTCTGTGCGATCCTATATCTGCAAGTATAGGATTATTGAAGAATCTGAAATCCACCAGAAGTTTATATGGCACTGAATTCTATTTTTGTTCAGAGTTGTGCAGTTGGTCTGATGTCAAAGCTTACTATGGATCAGGAGCGTGGGGAATTGATGAACGATTTAAGATAGAAATAGTGGAAAAGGAACAGACAGGAATGATATGGAGAGATGGGAGCAAGGGCTATGCATGGCTGTTAAAGATCACAATATCCAAAGTTCAGTATTCTGATGCTGGAAGATATTATTGTGCATGGTCTAAAACAGGAACAGATGCTTATCAGGAAGTTCAGATTAATGTTGTAATGCCTGAACATAAACAAGACGTAGATGTTGAAAGAGTAATTTCTGAGCTGCCTCCAAATCTGGAAGACCTCCCACAGGAGACATCCACTGAAGACATAGAATTCATTATGAGTTCTGATTTAAGCAATAATGTTAAGGAGGTGAGGACAGCTAAGGCTAGATGTGAAGGAAAGTATGCATGTGCATTGGCTTTGTTACAAAGAGGAGTTTTGAAGGAAGAGATAGATGGAGAATGTTGGATTTGTATGCAACTCCACTCAGCGTGGAAAACACACCCTGTAACATCAGATTTGGTATGTCTTGAAAGAAACAGATGTGATGTACCGCGCCAGATGTCTATAATTCTACAAATGACAAATAATCTAAGAACAAACAGAGCATTGTTGTTTTCGCTACGAGAGTATAATTGTTCCTATAAAGGACTACCTTTTAAAGGACCAGCCTTTCATGTACAAGCACATCTCGCAGATTTGTGTATTTGTTCAAACAAAGGAAAACATTATGTAGGAATGTCAGATTGTAAGAATGCAATAACTCTGATTCAAAATGCTGGAACTCAGCCTAATTGTACTATTAAGTATGATAACCAGACTGTTGAGAATTTTCACTGTCCGTTTTCTTATCTTGATAGCTCCCCAGGTATGATTTGGACCTGTGGGGGAATGGCTTATTACCATTTGGATGAAGGAGAATGGCGTGGATGTTGCTATCCAGCTATACTCTCCACAGGAACTACAGTGTTGACACGTAAAGATCTTGATACCTGTGAAAGTCAGACAACATCAAACAGACAGAAAAGAGAGGTACACAGTATGCCTGATCGATACAATGGTTACAAAACAGCTACGCCCTGGACAACCCCATGGGAGAATGTGGGATGGTCCATAGCTAGTTTCTATCCAGGAGTAGGAAACTCCATTGCTTTAAACAAAATTAATGGTTTAGCTTGGCAAGTCTTGTCATTGGAAAATGATACTACTCATGCATTAAATTTGATAACAGAGGAATTGAAAAAGATGAGAGAAGCAGTAGTTCAAAACAGACTTGTTCTCGACCTTTTAACATCCCGGCAGGGAGGCGTTTGTAAAATGTTGGGAGTATCTTGCTGTTTTTACATTCCAGATAATTCTGACAACATCTCCAATATTGTGGACCAGATGAGAGAATCCATTCCAGAGCCAAAGAAAGATGATTCTTGGCTGAACTGGCTCAGCGGCCTTTGGGGAGGATGGGGAACTTGGATTCTGCCACGTCTGCAGCTCCCTGTTGTGAACGCTGGCGCTGTTAGCTGCCGCTGCTCAGGGAGGGAATTTTAAACCTTTTAGCGCTTCAAAATCGTCCTGCACTTATGAATGCATGGATGCCTCTATGAACTGTTATTAAATCATTTTAAGGAGTCTGAACTGAACTGTTTCCACGTCGATTCGGCGGGTTTGTACGCTGGTTGATCTACCCGCGTACCTATGACTGTTGATGCTTTATGCTGTTGCCGATCGACTGACGGTCACATCTCCAGCCGATTGACTGCCGGTTACTAAGTGTTCTTTCGCCGGCACGCGGTTCCACTATGATGATCACTGAGCTACTGGTGCGGATCAACTACATCTGGGTCGTTCTTTCTGCAATATACCACTCGATAGCATGGGCGATGCTCCAGTATTCGGCGGCGGAACTTACTCAGCTCCGTTTACGTCCTTTTAATCTTCTGTCAGCTCCACATCTTCCCTTGGATATTGTGTACATTCCACGTCGGAAATATATACATCGCGGGTCTCGGCGGAGTTATAACACCGATGGCTCATGTCAAATACGGTCCTTTTGGTCATCTAAACCACGCCCGCCTAGGAGGCTTACACGGACTGTCAATCGCAGTGTATTAATCAACCCGGCCACATCGGTTGGCAACGATTCTGGTAAAAACAATTTTTTCTTTGGATTACTTAACATACGATCGCTTTCCACTAAAGCAGTAGTTCCCAAAGTGGGGGTCGCGACCCCCCGGGGGGTCGCGGAGTGGGGAGCGGGGGGTCGCGAGATGATATACAGAAACTTTTTTTTTTTTTTTTTTTATGTTAATGCGAGATGGTGAAAAAAAAGTCCGAAATACACATTTAGGTCTTTATTCTATTACACTTTGTCTGTTTGCGTCTATAGATTTCGCATAAATTCAACAAAAGTTAGCGTTGTAAATCATCCTGCCGATCCGCGATCTCTGTCTGCACGGCTGGAAAGCTCTCTCTTCACTGTACAATGCTGTCAGATCCAAATATGGTCATTTCCTTTTTATCAGCAACAAATCGCCAAAGTAAAAGGGCTGAATGCGCAATCTCATTTGCTGATGATAAATCTTTAAAGCCCGTTTTCTCAAAATGACCTTTCTCTCATACTCCAAGTACGAAATCTCCACTTTAGTAGCACCTATATACACCAAACTGTCCAGTCTTGTACCTAGTTATAATGGAGACATTTACAGAGGGATTTGTAAATATATTATTCCTAGCCTGATTTATATAACATTTTATTACAAAAAACATGGCGAAAATCATTTTTTAAGGCTATTGATAGTATATTCGGATTTACAGGATAACAAAAGTAGATATCCATAAATCCCTCTGTAATTTTCCCCATCTAATATGTGAGCACAATGAAAAAATAATTTTTAATCTGGATTTATCCAGATCACTTTCATAAGTATTTCCCTGAAGGAGACGCTCCCGACCAATATGACTGGACAAGGTCACCATTTAATGTAACCACGGCAAATCATCTGGCGTCAGATATGGAAGATGCGCTGATAGAACTTTCAACCGATCGAACCCTGAGGACGGCATTTGACGGCAAGACGCTGGATGAGTTCTGGGTTTCTGTCGTGCTGGAATATCCACAGTTGTCGAAAGCCGCGTTGGATGTCCTCATGCAATTTGGCTCAACGTATTTATGTGAAAAGACATTCTCCGCGCTGACTTACATTAAGAATAAACACAGGTCACGGCTTAAAGTGGAAGATGATCTGCGGGTGGCGATCTCCAAAGTTAAACCTAGAATGGCCCTGCTTTGCTCCGCTCACAGCGCCCATCCATCAAATTAGGCGTTTTTTTTTATTATTATTATTCACAATTTAGCACATATTACACAAACAATGCAATCTCACACACACACAAAAAAAAAAAAAAAAAAAAAAAACATCAAAAAGAGTACTAAGGCCCATATAGATTGGAACTCTTGCAGTATTGAATGCTGTTTACTTGTAATCTTAAAAATGAAATTAAAATTATAAAAATATAAAATTATCTGCTCCACCCATTGACCAAATCTTGGTCCTCATTGGGAAATCCATACATGTATGTAAGGCGTTTTTTCTGAATACAAAGTAAGTTATTGTTGTATGCTTGTTATAGGCAGCTTGTTCCTATTCTGTCTGTAAGCATTTCACAGTTATGGATGTATTTGTTTTTGTCCATAATTTGTTAATAAAATAGCCTGGCTTAAAGATTGTGTTCCTTTTTGTTTTAGCTCTGTCAGTATGTAACCAAATCGCAAATTCGCGGGTCGAATGGGGGGGGGGGGGTCGCGGGTCGTCAGCAATCTAATATTGGGGGTCGCGGTCTGAAAAGTTTGGGAACCCCTGCACTAAAGGACCCCTGGTGTACGATCTACTGTCTGACCGTGAGTTTGACTTTCTCTGTCTAACTGAGACATGGCAGAAACCAGATGACTTTTTCCATCTAAACGAGTGTGTTCCCCCAGGATATAGTTATGTTTGTAAATCTCGTGATACGGGAAGGGGAGGGGGGCTAGCAATACTTTATAAAGAGAAATTGAAAGTATCTCAGTTGACTCTATCTACATATTCTTCTTTTGAGTCAATTGTCATAAAAATCAATGGTGCGATTCCAACCATTCTCATAACTATCTACCGCCCCCCCAAGAGCAATAATGCCTTTTTAACTGAATTATCTGAACTCTTGACTTATCTATGTTCCATATCTTCAAATGTTATCCTTCTGGGTGATTTTAACATTCATACAGATAATGTCAGTAATGCATTTACAAGCGAATTTTTATCATGTTTGGATTGCTTTGGTATACAACAATTTAACACACTGCCCACTCATACTAAGGGGCATACTCTTGATCTTGTTTGCTGTTCTGGTATAACACCTTTTAATTGTACTGTTTCTGATCTATCCATATCAGATCACTTTTTGGTCTCATTCTGTGCCAAACTGGCCATTTTTAAGGTAAACCTGTGTCGCCCGATTACATTTCGGAATATTAAGAACATTGATTTGCCTACTCTTGCTGATGAACTTGCCATCTTTTCCAGTAAATCTGATTTCACTACTGTTGATGAACTGGTAAAATATTACAATGATGGACTGAACATGCTTTTAGATGAATTCGCACCTGTGAAAACGCGAAGGGTTTCATTTGTGCATTCAGCTCCTTGGTTTACACCTGAACTGCGTGAACTTAAAACTAAAGGCCGTAGGTTAGAGCGGCTGTACGTCAGGTCTGGCCTTACCGTTCATAAAAACATGTATGCTGAACATATTCAAAATTATAAAAATGCACTGACTACAGCTAAATCCGATTACTACTCCAATGTAATTGGAGTTAGCAATGGGAACTCTAGGTCACTTTTCTCGGTGGTAAACAATATTCTGAAACCACCTGATTCTCTGCCATCTGATATGTATTCCACTGACTTATGTGATCGCTTTTTGACTTTTTTTACATCTAAGGTTGAAAATGTACATCGGCAATTACTTACTGGTACTCTTCACAATGACTCCTTTCAGTCTATCACTCACACACCTCCCCACTCTGTCTTCTCTAACTTTACACTACCAACTACTTCAGAGATAGTGGGTCTGATAGGTAAATCTAAATCTTCGACTTGTCAATTAGACCCTCTACCAACTCCTTTAGTTAAAGCTTGTTTACCAGCCCTTTTGCCGTTGATAACTAAAATCGTTCATGCTTCACTTGGTTCTGGTTTTGTATCTCCATCTCTTAAATCTGCTATTATTACACCCATACTTAAGAAACCAGGGGGTGATCCATTTGATTTTGAAAATTTTCGTCCAATTTCAAATTTACCATTCATCTCTAAGGTAGTTGAAAAGTGTATTGCAATTCAAATTCATGAACATCTGTCCAATAATAACTTGTATGAACAATTCCAATCTGGTTTTCGTCCCCACCACAGCACTGAGACTGCTCTTGTCAGAATAACCAATGATCTACTGTTTATTCTACTGATCTACGGCTTTTAACTATACTTGTCCTCCTTGACTTGAGCGCTGCCTTTGATACTGTCTCACATAACATACTTCTTGACAGATTAGTCTCCATTGGTATTACTGGCACTGCACTGTCATGGTTTAGTTCATACCTATCTGGACGCAGTCAGCGTATTCAACTAAAAGGTTTTAGTTCAAGAATATCTACAGTCACCACTGGTGTTCCCCAAGGTTCTGTTTTGGGCCCGCTTCTCTTCATTATATATATGCTCCCTCTTGGTAATATTTTAAGGAAATATGGTATTAATTTTCACTGTTATGCGGATGACACCCAACTTTACCTGTCTGCCAAACCTACCGGTTCTTTTCCTCCGCCATCTTTGTCAAGCTGTTTAGCTGAAATTAAAGACTGGCTTTCAGCGAACTTCTTGAAATTAAATGGCAATAAAACGGAGGCTCTGCTTGTTGGCACTAGATCTGTTGTGTCTAAATCTAATTGTTTCTCTTTACACATTGATAATACTGCAATCTGTCCTTCCTCTCAGGTTAAAAGTTTGGGTGTCATCATGGATAGCACATTATCTTTTAAAGCTCAGATTAATAATATCACACGGATTGCATACTTCCATTTGCGCAATATTAATCGTCTACGTCCATTTCTTTCAAATAATAATACTGCAGTTCTCATTCACGCACTAGTCACCTCACGTATAGACTACTGCAATGCTCTTCTCACAGGTATTCCCTCCAAATTGCTACATAAACTTCAATTGGTTCAGAATTCTGCAGCTCGTGTTCTCTCTAGAACACCTTATACTGATCACATTTCTCCGGTTCTCCAGCAATTGCACTGGCTTCCAGTAAAATATAGAGTTGAATTCAAAATCTTGCTACTCACTTATAAAGCACTTCATAATCTTGCACCACAATACCTTACTCAACTTCTCCAGGTTTATACTCCTTCACGTGCACTTAGATCTTCATCTTCAATTTCTCTTGTGGTACCTCGGATTCGACTTACTACTATGGGTGCCAGATCTTTTAGTCATGTTGCCCCCCGCCTATGGAACTCCCTTCCCCTCGATGTTCGCAATAGCGATTGCTTGTTGACTTTTACAAAGCGTCTTAAGACATATCTTTTTATACAGGCTTTTTTATAATTTTTTTTATTAAGACTTAAATCCACTTTATATGTATATGCTGTTTGTTTCTTGTTTGTTTTGTCTTATGCAGTGACCTGTATATTGCTTGTAAGGTGACCTTGGGTGTTCTGAAAGGCGCCATGAAATAAAATGCATTATTATTATTATTATTCTACACACTGTTGTGCCTATTGTTATATTCATAGTTATTCTTCTGCTAATAGCACCCTGTATTATGCAATGTATTAGTACTTCTATAATGCGTTCTGTTACAGCGCTCACTACAGGAAATACCTACCAAGCAATGCTACATGTATCCAATCCAGTATCAACCTTTGTTAGGGTTCCAGAGCAGTTGGAGATGAATGTGATTGAAGCTGAGGATTTTCCAACAGATGCTGATAGCTCTACTGGAGATGATTATGTGCACACTTATGAGTTAGAGCCTGAAGACTGATTCTGATATACATGTGTAATCCTGATTAAGAGTTATACTAACCATTTTTTATTCCTATTCTGAAAACTGTATAACAGAAATGAATACTAACTGAAGATATATATTACATTTGATTACTGTGTATGCAAGTATATTCAAGAAACATAAGATATGCCCAAGATTGTTCACGGTTGTGTAAGACATGTCTTCAACTGTCTTAAAGTGGCCATTGTGAGATTCTGCTTGTACACGTGAACACATCTTGTGATATAGGACATTGTGGTGTGATAACAGTATTATGTATTCCTTTGAACCTTACTCTATATTCATGATGTTGCTCAATGCAGTGTGTTATGCTTGATCATCTAAATATCTGCCAGACATTACGTTGTTTCATTTCCCTATAAAAGTAACACCCCCTGTACAATAAAGTTGAGCTTAGAATGAACTACACCACTTGTGTGACTCATTCTTGGTTCCCGGGTACCTGCTCTTCTCTGCTCAGATAACCCAACCTGAACCAAGATAATATTTACGATCTCGAAGGCAAGAATATACAATTTATTCTTACAAAAACCTTATATGTTTGAGCCAGAATCAGATGAGGAATCAAAGGAAAATGAACCATCACCACAACAACGAAGACTGGATCAGCCCGTGTCCACATGGAAAGTGAAGCTATTTTGAATTAATACAAAAATTGCAACCCGAGACACTTGAAAACGATTATTGTTGCATAATTATTCTATAGTTTAATATGCTAACAGTTCAACATTATTTACTTAATTTCAATGAAATGATAGGGTGTACCGCGGAAAAAAATGCATGCACAGGCCATATTTGAAGATGCAGCATTGATAAGGCAACATTTTTAATCTTCTATTACATGTAGGCCTACTAGAAAGGCGACATATTTTCAAGATTCTCTTATACAAATAAACTGCATCCATTTTTCCCTGACGTCAGGATCTTTCGGCAGCGTATTCAAAGATGTTGTTTGTCCACAGCCAGGAACAGCACCTCTGCGTGGCATTGTAATTTTCCTGTACACAGACCCACTCGCTGTCCGTCGACTGAACACTTGTGAGGCGCGCGGCGCGACAACGATCCGAAATGAGCTTAGTTGTCTTGTGCTGGAGGCGGTCATATGCAAATGGTTGGAACGTCACTTCGCACCGTGACGTCACTTCTTACCATGGATCCAGAACGAGCTGTATTTAGAGCTTGATTAAATAAATGGCTCGTTTATAATGGGGAGGACGTCTTAAGCTATGAAACTTGCAGGACGTTTTAATGGTACAAAGACCTCTTATATTCCAAAAGATCAAGGCAAATTTGGTTTCTCATTTCATGACCCCTTTAATGAATAACATACTGTACATTGATTAATTTGGCAGATGCTTTTATCTGACTTACACTGTGATCCAATTTAATCAGTTCATCAGAATAATATTAAATTCTGTTTTCTGGTAGTAAGAGGTAGAGCTGTAATCGGGCCTTAAAAGTTAGGCCCGACAGGACCCGAGCCCGACAGGTTTCGGCCCGAGCCCGACAGGTACATTTTGATTGACAGCTTTTTTAAAGCCCGAACCCATTTACAGCCCGACATTATTCAAATGTGCGCACGCACACAGCTCTTTTGCCTTTTGCCAACAATGAGCAATTTATTCATGTTTTAACATAATTTACTCATAACTTACGTAGACTAGACCACTTGGAAGTTGGAATAAAGAAATAAAATAAGTCCTGTGTCACATCGTAACATCTCAGCATTCTAGACATAGGCTCATTTAACCTATAAATAGACCAACGCATCAATAAAAACGAGTCATTTAAAAAAAAATTAAATTAAGATAAATTTTAAATTAAGATGGGTATTTGGCAATAACGAAATTAAGATAAAGGCTCCGCCGGATTTGCTTTATTTAATCTAAGAATAATGCCAACATTAGCGTAAACACTCTGTCAACATTATGCATTTAAGACTCAGTGAATATGTAGTTATCATATGAAAAACCTTTACTCACAGAGATTAGGCTAGGTCTACATGTTTATGTGGAGGAAAATGATTGAATCCACTGTAGAGGTCTTCAGCGCGTTCCTGCGCTCACTGACGGTGCGTCATTATTCACTCATTATTCTCATTATAAGCATGGTCAAAACTTTTCCACACCTCAGAGTTTGCTTTAGTTGCTGGTGCAACCAAAACGTAATCACCAGAGGCAAGCCTCCATTACACCTGCTCAGCATTCATTTTCGCATCTTTCTCGCGCTAATCGAAACACATCACATGACCGCTCGTTTACCTCGCAAACCGGAGCGCAAGCCGAGCCCGGCCCGAGCCCGCGTAAGATGATAGAAATTAAGCCCGAACCCGACTGTCGGGTTTGGGCAAAGATCTTCAGCTCTAGTAAGAGGCCTAAAATCATGATTAGATTATTAACAGAAACATTTGAAGGAATCCCATCATTCTCAAGACTTGCAATTAACTCTTTAGGGCCAGTTCAGCTGCTTTTGCCTTTCTTTCTATGTGATGCCCATTCCAGTTTTATACTGGACTCCATAAATCACAGCACAGAACGCTACTCGGACACAAAGAAAACAAATGTTGAATGCATGAATGAGCTGGACAATGCATTACATGAAATCAGGAGGGATACAGGGAAACGTTCCAATTAGAGGTGGTAACCATCTCTTTCATATCCAGCTGAAACTGCAGAACTTAAGAGAGCTAGTACAATGCAGACACTGGATGTGTATCTCCTGGCTTATACCTATCAATCAGTTCACAAGGAAAACTTTTCGGCTTGGAATCTGCAAAGGAGACAAAAGTGGTAGTGGACAATATTGATCTACCATGATGTAATCCAAGAGTTACTGTAAATACATTGCTAAGCTGATAACACTGTCACTAAGTCTAAACAACAAATTCACGTTGATGCAACAAACGCATCTTAATACATGTTCCTGGTGTAATTTTTTAAAATGGGATGTAAATGCCATTTCAAGTTGACATTAAAACACAAAAAAAGTCATTTATCAACAGCAACTAATTTTTAACACTTTCAAGTCAAGTCAAGTCTGCTTTATTGTCATTTCTTCCACATGTACAGCACATACATACAGAGAATTGAATTGAATCGAAGCCTCCCCTGTCGTCCACAGTTTCTGGTTCACTTTCAACTGGGAAACACTCTTGCGTTCCTCCCCCCAATCCACAGACACCCACTGATTGTTGACTCTGTCTGGGACCTGATCAAGGCTCTCTCCATGGCAACTTGCTGTGTCGCTATGACAATCCACTGTACTGCATTTTGTTGCCTTGTACCCACATGTGCAGAGACAATAAAGTTGAATCTAATCTACTCTAATATACAGGCAGTGTTTACAGAAAAATCTACTCGGTTACCTGAGATACGGGATTGAGTATGAGTCTTGCTAGATGCATATGGGAAAAAAGGCTCTTTTCTCCTTTTTTCATTCACGGAGTGAAACTCCATGGCCAGTGGTTTGTGCAGTGTATTATACAATACACCAATGGCTAGGCAGCAGAGCTGCATGAGTCTATGACGACGAAGCTCGCCAAGCCTGCCAAAGCTTGCCAGAATGGGCAGGGAGCTCTGGCTATATAAGCAGGCGTTCACAACAAGATTCTCAGCTTACTTCGACTGAAGTTAAGACTGAGTCATGCAGCTAAATAGCACGGCTAGCAACGCAGTTCCCTTAGCTCAGGGAACCGAGGTTACGTAAAGTAACCAAGTACGTAACCTTTCGATACTGCACTCGTACCGTGTCTTGCCCACACCCACGGGCCGAAAGGTGACAGGTGAACCGATGCCAAACAGCTTGAAAATAATAGTTCCAGGGACTTCCAGGTTATAAAACTTTCCAAATGTGGATGGCAAGGCACAGCCAGCCGCCTCACAAATATTCACAATGAACACCCCATTGGACCATGCCTAAGACGAGGTGATGTCCCTAGTCAAGTGGGCCTGTACTTCAATAGGGCATTGAAGGCCCAAGGAAGAGTATGCTACCAAGATACTCTACTATCCATCTACAGAGTCTTTGCTTCATGTTCGGGAGCCCTTTGGTGTGGTTACTGAAGCAGACAAGAGTTGTTCCAACAGCCTATAGGGGGTGGAACGCTCAATATAGATTCCCGGAGCTCTGAATGGGCAGAGCATAGATAGCTCATTTACCCTCTTTAGAGGGAGGAAGCAGGGATAGTGTAATGACCTGTGCTCAGGATGACTTACTGTCGATGGCCAGAATTCCATTCAGGTAAGGGTAATAGAGAATGCCTGCAGGTCCCCTATTCACTTTACTGATGCTAGTGCTAGATGCAGGGCAGTCTTCTTCAGTGATATCAACTGAATGCTGGCAGACTGTAGTGGATCAAGGGTGTGGCCCTGCAGGGCCCTCAGCACTGTGGGCAAATCCCATGAAGGGATTCGGCCTCCTGGAACCCCTTCAAAAGCGGATGAGTGCTGTCTGCCCACAGATTGGCCCTTGATAGGGACACGAGAAGGGGCTTTGGCCACCACATAGACTTTGACCATGTATGAGGAGCATAACTTATCCCTTAGCAGCTCTTGCAAAAATGACAACACCTCTGTCAAATTGGTAGTCTGAGGGACTTTGCCATGGTTTAGACACCAAGCTAAGAAAATAGACCACTTAAAGGCTAGAAGGCTCCCGTCCAGCGGCCAGAGGTGCAAGGCCCATAGGTCGGGCAGAGGGTACCATATTGTCCCACCTGCTTGAGAAAGGAGATTCCGTCTCAGCGGAACAGTATAAAAAGTGGACTCAAAAAAAAAAAAATGTTGTAATCGTTGCTGTTAATGATAATTTAATTTATAATACTCTCATTTACATTTTACAATACATGAATCAGTACATAGCCATATGTGGTCCATCCATATGGCTATATAATATAAAATATAACGAATTAATGTAATGCAAAAATTTGATTTGGACTATTGTTAATCAACCTCTCACCTATCCATGAGCTTGCTTAAAACTCATTAAAAAAAATGGTTTCAATAAACATACATGCAATAATGTAATACAGTTTTGTTTGTATATCAATGTATTTTAATATATGAATCAATATATAGCAAAAGGTTGTCCGTCCATATACTGCTATATATTTTCAAATATATGAGGAAGTTTCTGATACACTGAAATATATTTTCTAATGTATTGCACTATAAATTCTAGTATATTGCAATATATTTTTGTTTTCCCAGGCACTCCAGCTGGCTAAGGAGGAGGGTCCTGTGTGATATTAATCCTGCTCCAGAAGTATGCATCCAGCTCAAATTTCAAGATGCTTACTTCCCAGGCTTTGCCGTTTCTCTCTCCAAGGCTTGCTGAGAGAGGAGAAACACGACAGCAGGGCTGTTAAGTGAAAGGCAGACCGAGAGTGGAGAAGAGCAAGACTTGTGTTCTAGTGAACATTCTGTCTCAGTAAGCACATAGCTCACTCGAGTGCAATGGAGAGAGAGAAAGCAGGCACAATGCCAGCATAAGATCAGTCAGACTCATTGCTTATTCCTTGACTCTGCTGTTTCTCTTTGCGAGGCTCACAGAGAAAGTAGAAACAGGAGGGGCTGCTTATGCGGATCACCATAGAGACATAGTCGTCACTGAAAATGAAGAAATCTGACAATCCTGTGACGAATGTCCATTTATATAGCCAGAGAGCCCAGCCGATTATAGCGAGCTTTGGCAGGCTCTACCGCCCCGCCAGGGCTTCATCACTGCTGCGTAGCCAATTATTCATTTTTTTATAGAAAGTGACATCACTAACTTTGATCTATTACAAGTTTAAGCACTCTCAAAAAAACTATCGTTGTAGTCACTTAAGCTGTATACACTGTGATATTAATATCTTACTTAGGCCTATGTACATTGTACGTGCGTCTGCACTTAGACAACGATCCGAAATGAGCTTAGTTGTCTTGTGCTGGAGGCGGTCATATGCAAATGGTTGGAACGTCACTTCGCACCGTGACGTCACTTCTTACCATGGATCCAGAACGAGCTGTATTTAGAGCTTGATTAAATAAATGGCTCGTTTATAATGGGGAGGACGTCTTAAGCTATGAAACTTGCAGGACGTTTTAATGGTACAAAGACCTCTTATATTCCAAAAGATCAAGGCAAATTTGGTTTCTCATTTCATGACCCCTTTAATGAATAACATACTGTACATTGATTAATTTGGCAGATGCTTTTATCTGACTTACACTGTGATCCAATTTAATCAGTTCATCAGAATAATATTAAATTCTGTTTTCTGGTAGTAAGAGGTAGAGCTGTAATCGGGCCTTAAAAGTTAGGCCCGACAGGACCCGAGCCCGACAGGTTTCGGCCCGAGCCCGACAGGTACATTTTGATTGACAGCTTTTTTAAAGCCCGAACCCATTTACAGCCCGACATTATTCAAATGTGCGCACGCACACAGCTCTTTTGCCTTTTGCCAACAATGAGCAATTTATTCATGTTTTAACATAATTTACTCATAACTTACGTAGACTAGACCACTTGGAAGTTGGAATAAAGAAATAAAATAAGTCCTGTGTCACATCGTAACATCTCAGCATTCTAGACATAGGCTCATTTAACCTATAAATAGACCAACGCATCAATAAAAACGAGTCATTTAAAAAAAAATTAAATTAAGATAAATTTTAAATTAAGATGGGTATTTGGCAATAACGAAATTAAGATAAAGGCTCCGCCGGATTTGCTTTATTTAATCTAAGAATAATGCCAACATTAGCGTAAACACTCTGTCAACATTATGCATTTAAGACTCAGTGAATATGTAGTTATCATATGAAAAACCTTTACTCACAGAGATTAGGCTAGGTCTACATGTTTATGTGGAGGAAAATGATTGAATCCACTGTAGAGGTCTTCAGCGCGTTCCTGCGCTCACTGACGGTGCGTCATTATTCACTCATTATTCTCATTATAAGCATGGTCAAAACTTTTCCACACCTCAGAGTTTGCTTTAGTTGCTGGTGCAACCAAAACGTAATCACCAGAGGCAAGCCTCCATTACACCTGCTCAGCATTCATTTTCGCATCTTTCTCGCGCTAATCGAAACACATCACATGACCGCTCGTTTACCTCGCAAACCGGAGCGCAAGCCGAGCCCGGCCCGAGCCCGCGTAAGATGATAGAAATTAAGCCCGAACCCGACTGTCGGGTTTGGGCAAAGATCTTCAGCTCTAGTAAGAGGCCTAAAATCATGATTAGATTATTAACAGAAACATTTGAAGGAATCCCATCATTCTCAAGACTTGCAATTAACTCTTTAGGGCCAGTTCAGCTGCTTTTGCCTTTCTTTCTATGTGATGCCCATTCCAGTTTTATACTGGACTCCATAAATCACAGCACAGAACGCTACTCGGACACAAAGAAAACAAATGTTGAATGCATGAATGAGCTGGACAATGCATTACATGAAATCAGGAGGGATACAGGGAAACGTTCCAATTAGAGGTGGTAACCATCTCTTTCATATCCAGCTGAAACTGCAGAACTTAAGAGAGCTAGTACAATGCAGACACTGGATGTGTATCTCCTGGCTTATACCTATCAATCAGTTCACAAGGAAAACTTTTCGGCTTGGAATCTGCAAAGGAGACAAAAGTGGTAGTGGACAATATTGATCTACCATGATGTAATCCAAGAGTTACTGTAAATACATTGCTAAGCTGATAACACTGTCACTAAGTCTAAACAACAAATTCACGTTGATGCAACAAACGCATCTTAATACATGTTCCTGGTGTAATTTTTTAAAATGGGATGTAAATGCCATTTCAAGTTGACATTAAAACACAAAAAAAGTCATTTATCAACAGCAACTAATTTTTAACACTTTCAAGTCAAGTCAAGTCTGCTTTATTGTCATTTCTTCCACATGTACAGCACATACATACAGAGAATTGAATTGAATCGAAGCCTCCCCTGTCGTCCACAGTTTCTGGTTCACTTTCAACTGGGAAACACTCTTGCGTTCCTCCCCCCAATCCACAGACACCCACTGATTGTTGACTCTGTCTGGGACCTGATCAAGGCTCTCTCCATGGCAACTTGCTGTGTCGCTATGACAATCCACTGTACTGCATTTTGTTGCCTTGTACCCACATGTGCAGAGACAATAAAGTTGAATCTAATCTACTCTAATATACAGGCAGTGTTTACAGAAAAATCTACTCGGTTACCTGAGATACGGGATTGAGTATGAGTCTTGCTAGATGCATATGGGAAAAAAGGCTCTTTTCTCCTTTTTTCATTCACGGAGTGAAACTCCATGGCCAGTGGTTTGTGCAGTGTATTATACAATACACCAATGGCTAGGCAGCAGAGCTGCATGAGTCTATGACGACGAAGCTCGCCAAGCCTGCCAAAGCTTGCCAGAATGGGCAGGGAGCTCTGGCTATATAAGCAGGCGTTCACAACAAGATTCTCAGCTTACTTCGACTGAAGTTAAGACTGAGTCATGCAGCTAAATAGCACGGCTAGCAACGCAGTTCCCTTAGCTCAGGGAACCGAGGTTACGTAAAGTAACCAAGTACGTAACCTTTCGATACTGCACTCGTACCGTGTCTTGCCCACACCCACGGGCCGAAAGGTGACAGGTGAACCGATGCCAAACAGCTTGAAAATAATAGTTCCAGGGACTTCCAGGTTATAAAACTTTCCAAATGTGGATGGCAAGGCACAGCCAGCCGCCTCACAAATATTCACAATGAACACCCCATTGGACCATGCCTAAGACGAGGTGATGTCCCTAGTCAAGTGGGCCTGTACTTCAATAGGGCATTGAAGGCCCAAGGAAGAGTATGCTACCAAGATACTCTACTATCCATCTACAGAGTCTTTGCTTCATGTTCGGGAGCCCTTTGGTGTGGTTACTGAAGCAGACAAGAGTTGTTCCAACAGCCTATAGGGGGTGGAACGCTCAATATAGATTCCCGGAGCTCTGAATGGGCAGAGCATAGATAGCTCATTTACCCTCTTTAGAGGGAGGAAGCAGGGATAGTGTAATGACCTGTGCTCAGGATGACTTACTGTCGATGGCCAGAATTCCATTCAGGTAAGGGTAATAGAGAATGCCTGCAGGTCCCCTATTCACTTTACTGATGCTAGTGCTAGATGCAGGGCAGTCTTCTTCAGTGATATCAACTGAATGCTGGCAGACTGTAGTGGATCAAGGGTGTGGCCCTGCAGGGCCCTCAGCACTGTGGGCAAATCCCATGAAGGGATTCGGCCTCCTGGAACCCCTTCAAAAGCGGATGAGTGCTGTCTGCCCACAGATTGGCCCTTGATAGGGACACGAGAAGGGGCTTTGGCCACCACATAGACTTTGACCATGTATGAGGAGCATAACTTATCCCTTAGCAGCTCTTGCAAAAATGACAACACCTCTGTCAAATTGGTAGTCTGAGGGACTTTGCCATGGTTTAGACACCAAGCTAAGAAAATAGACCACTTAAAGGCTAGAAGGCTCCCGTCCAGCGGCCAGAGGTGCAAGGCCCATAGGTCGGGCAGAGGGTACCATATTGTCCCACCTGCTTGAGAAAGGAGATTCCGTCTCAGCGGAACAGTATAAAAAGTGGACTCAAAAAAAAAAAAATGTTGTAATCGTTGCTGTTAATGATAATTTAATTTATAATACTCTCATTTACATTTTACAATACATGAATCAGTACATAGCCATATGTGGTCCATCCATATGGCTATATAATATAAAATATAACGAATGAATGTAATGCAAAAATTTGATTTGGACTATTGTTAATCAACCTCTCACCTATCCATGAGCTTGCTTAAAACTCATTAAAAAAAATGGTTTCAATAAACATACATGCAATAATGTAATACAGTTTTGTTTGTATATCAATGTATTTTAATATATGAATCAATATATAGCAAAAGGTTGTCCGTCCATATACTGCTATATATTTTCAAATATATGAGGAAGTTTCTGATACACTGAAATATATTTTCTAATGTATTGCACTATAAATTCTAGTATATTGCAATATATTTTTGTTTTCCCAGGCACTCCAGCTGGCTAAGGAGGAGGGTCCTGTGTGATATTAATCCTGCTCCAGAAGTATGCATCCAGCTCAAATTTCAAGATGCTTACTTCCCAGGCTTTGCCGTTTCTCTCTCCAAGGCTTGCTGAGAGAGGAGAAACACGACAGCAGGGCTGTTAAGTGAAAGGCAGACCGAGAGTGGAGAAGAGCAAGACTTGTGTTCTAGTGAACATTCTGTCTCAGTAAGCACATAGCTCACTCGAGTGCAATGGAGAGAGAGAAAGCAGGCACAATGCCAGCATAAGATCAGTCAGACTCATTGCTTATTCCTTGACTCTGCTGTTTCTCTTTGCGAGGCTCACAGAGATAGTAGAAACAGGAGGGGCTGCTTATGCGGATCACCATAGAGACATAGTCGTCACTGAAAATGAAGAAATCTGACAATCCTGTGACGAATGTCCATTTATATAGCCAGAGAGCCCAGCCGATTATAGCGAGCTTTGGCAGGCTCTACCGCCCCGCCAGGGCTTCATCACTGCTGCGTAGCCAATTATTCATTTTTTTATAGAAAGTGACATCACTAACTTTGATCTATTACAAGTTTAAGCACTCTCAAAAAAACTATCGTTGTAGTCACTTAAGCTGTATACACTGTGATATTAATATCTTACTTAGGCCTATGTACATTGTACGTGCGTCTGCACTTAGTCGTTTATGACGAGAGAATTCACAGAATTCAGTCAGAGAACGCACGCGCACTTAAAACTGATGAGTTTCAGCGATGACTCATCTGAACGCATCTGCAAATTATATGGAAACAGTAACACATGATCGGTCAATGCATTCTTAAGATCAACAGAAGTGTGTGTGACTTGTTAAAACACTGTAAAACTGCCTAAAATGAGCAGATCTTAATTTGATGCCACAATCGACAATGTCTTTTCTTTTTCACTTTGTTAGCAACAGAGGTAATAGATTTTAAATTGTTTGTGCAGGAGCATTTTTGTCCAATTTAGTGGCATTTTTGCCTCAAGTCCCTATGGCCAAGGTTAAGCCTTCCCCAACCACACACACTCCGCCTATGCCTGTATTATTTAATTTTTATCAACTTAGTGGAAACATCTGTGGTGTTTTTGACGGTAGAGTCCTACAGTAAGCAAAAGAGCAAGACATCCTACCTCAAAGCCCACACACTAATATTGATACCTGGAAATACCTCTATAAGAACATGACATCACTGATATCATTCCCCTAACCTCTGTTTCCATGGAGACAAAATCCTGAATCTGGTCTAAGTGTTTTTAGTTTTTTTTTTTTTAATCCTTAATAATTTAGCTGATTTGCACATGCATTAATGGTCAAAGGGTGTTTTGCAAGACCAGGCGGAGTCAAGATGCTCAGGGATTGGTGTGAAATGACACATGCAAAGTGCAGTGTAGGTGCAATTCTGTTAGCTGTCATGCAGATATTATCTATATTCTAAATTTATATACATTATGTAGGTGTACTTATTCCACTTAGTCAGCAGTCATCAACGACCTATATGAGGAGATGTGTCAGACATTTCTGCTTTAGTGGACAACAGCACAACTGGTGGAAGTCAAACCAACAAGCTGCCGTCTTGAAATCTAAACCAGTTATGATGAACAGCTTTATGCTTCGAAGTTGACGTTTTTGAAAATGTCGACTAATTCTGGAAAACAGGAAAACATGTCATAAGAATTAGTCAAGATGTTGGAAAAGGGCCCAGACTGATGATTAACTCTTTTGATTTATCACTGATACTGTATATCTGAACATCTGCTCTAATACCAATACAGTATGAATAATCAGAATAACCAGCAATGAAATACTGAAAGCTAACCTTTGATATATTTCATGATAATCTGTTCTTGACCTAGATTTGGTTAAGGGTATGAGTGTATGTCATAGATTACACTAGACGACAACTGTATAATGTAACCCAGATATTGGACACTTATTTAAAATGCATACTAGCACAGTATTAATAAAATTAAGGATTTATTTCAATTAATAAACTTATATATGACATATATGACACACTGTTTGTTTTACTGGTATGGTTCAAAAGCACCCTCATTGTCCAAATCACTTCCAGTAGAGCAAATATTGTCCCTTTTATAGAAAAGTCTTCACTTCACAAATTTGCAATGCCTTTGGCAGTTTCGAGAATCAACCAAGATCAAGACCAGTCTACTTGAATCAGGTAATCTTAAAAACTGCTTGGCATTCTCATATTTAAATATCATATTTCAAATTTGCAACCTAATCTGACATTAACTGATCCATAGATGTTGTTCCTTGTGCTCAAAAATCCTTAAAAAGCTTATGTATTAAGGCTGGACCAGCCAAATGCACATTCCTAAGTGCACATTTTCAGACGCTGTTTCTGTGACATCCGGAGCTTCTAACAACTGCTGCAGTGATGCAATGTCTTTACCAAATTGCGACTGGCTGTTTAATTTAGAAGTCATGACTTATTCCTCCATATTGCTTGTCACTTTCTCCCGTTTTAGTAATATGAATGCAGTGTCTTTCTTTATCTAAAGTCTTTGATTAAGTCAGTTTGGTTCTTATGACAGACAGCCAAGTCAACGTGTGAACTGCTTTGTGCTCTCTTGTGGTGCAAACGAAACGGGTAAAACAGAAGGTGCACCAACAATTCCAATATATGAGCATTTTAGGGAGAGCTGTTCAAATAGAAATAATGGATTTTAAAATAAATAAAACAAAATAATGGATGTTATGCAGTGAACACAATAAATAAGGCATGCAGTTCAAGGAACAGCAAAAAAAGTATCAGTAATTATTGTAAAAAAATAAATAAATAAATAAAAAACAATTGACAACACATTAAGGACTGGAGTGTCAGATGCCAAATGATGGCTTTCTAGAAAAGGCACAATGGAAAGCCAATGCAGAGCTGCAGAAATGTAGAATGAACTGATATCTGTTAGCAAAGATCTGAAATATTTGATGATCAGATGATGACCTACATAACCTGACCACAAAAAACACAGCATTAGATTCTGACGAGTCGGTTATTCAGTTCAGGTTGCTGATCTTTTGCAGATATGATAAAAGAACACCAGAAATATTTCTCAGTTTTAACCACAATCTTATGGTTTTCTGCTGTCACATTCAGTGGGGAATCTTTCGACTGCAGGTGGAATTTACATGCATTCAGAATGTTTTTTTAATAGGTTGGAGGTAAAAGTATTGAAACAGTTTAATATATTTATTGAATTTTTCAAAAGGTTTGCTATTATATTTAATCAGTTTTATATTTTTTGTCTGGAGAAAGGTTTCAGTTTCATTTTGACATCCTCTCAGTGAAATGTCCTTGGCTTGGGCCCCAAATTACTCATCATACTCCTCTGCTTTATTAAAAATGTATTTCTTCCTGGACCAGCATTAGATCCTTCCTAACAATATGAGGATGCTATGATTCACGTCCCATGATGAATTTTAAATGCATCCCCCCTGTGGTCCATTTGTACTGCATCAATCAAGACTTTATTTATACCCAAAACATATTGAAAACGTATTTTTTTAAACCTCAGACAGGGCTCCGTTCACAGAGACGAGAAGAGAAGTTGTTTATGATTATGTCTTTTTCTGTGTTTATCAGGACACATGCAAAAAACAAACACTCATCAGGTAGAAAAGGGTCAATGAGATGTTTTGAAGCATTGAAAAGAATACTGCTCCTAAGTTTCGTTTAAAGACTGTAGTTTTGATATTTGGTGACTTGACTTTGAAATATTATACAGAGCAACTGTAAGTTATTAATATGCAAGAATAGTATTCATCAGATTTAGAGAGTGCGTTTTGACCTTTACTTTGAAATAGTGATTCATAGATGAAATCATGAAAAATCTGTACTGTATTGTATCTGTACTGTTTTCAATTCTAAAATAATCTGCCAAGTATTTGATTTAAAATGAGACCAACCTTAGGACTGTGAACCTAATCATTCAAATTGTATAACAGTTTAAGTTGGAAATGTCATTTTCACGCATATGCTCAAAAAGTGGAACCAACAGTTAACAGGTTAAATTAAAATTTAAAAACAGGTTAAATCATTCAACTTTACTGAAATTCTGAATAAAAATATCGTATATCGTATATCGGATATTTTTATGCAGGATTTCAGTAAAGTGGAAATTAGTATCATCATTTTTGTTAAATAAAAATATACAAGGATAATGATGTGGGCAAAAGCTAAATCTTAAAAAAAAAAAAAAAAAAAAAAAGATCAATTTTTACGAAATACTGTGAAAGTTTAATGTTTTATTGGACATTTCTATCAAATTGAGTCTTGCATGTTGACGGTTTAGATCGCCGACTTTCATTGTGTCTTTGTGGTTGCTGTGGGACTTTTATTTTGCCCCGCTCGCTGCTTCCGCTCATATGGCTGAAGATGGCGAGCGGATCGGGGCCCGTCTCTGCTCTCTGGACCGAAGTCAACCGCTGCGGACAGAATGGCGACTTTTCTAGAGCCCTAAAAGCGGTCAACAAAAGTAAAATAAAAAGATATTACTCATATCTTTGTCCAGATTTTTCTGACTGTAGATAAACACTGTTAATCTCCATGTCTCCCGCAGCATGTGTCTAACCTGCAGTGCAGTAGATTCGCTAATGTCTGCTTTCTACACAAATTTCCGATTTTATTACAGCAATTGGGATCTACTTTAATAATACAACCCACGGGAAGCTCTTATAGAGTAGTCTTCGAGACTTTCTGGAAGTTTGAGTGGTCTTTGTTCAGTGATTACGTGTCATAAGGAGCTGGGTTAAATGTAAACACGATTTCAAATGCCTTAATTTTATACTTAACTTTAAAGATCTATAATGACTCGTTTATTTAAGCTTCCCTAATAATATTATCGTATTCTGTATGCATCTTTTTTGCAATAAGAATTATGGTACCAGTTTAAAAATAATTATTTGAGATTTCAGAATGATATATCTCGTTGATTTTATATTTACTAATTATTTTTCTTTACCTCTGATTGCAGTTCTCCATGAGAATAAGGATGACGTGACAGCACTGTGTTGTAAAATCGTCTGTCTGATCCAGAATGGAGGTTTTAAAGAAGCCCTGAATGTCATAAACACTCACTCTAAATCCCTGACCAGGTAAGAGAGTCACACAGGCTGCAGATCTATTCATATACCAGTGTTTTAAACCAAATGTATGTAATATGTATGTATGTAATATACATTTTAAACGAAATGTATGCTTTAAATTCATTGCATTAAAATGCATTGCTACCTTTTGTGCCTGTGGATGTCAGAATCACAATGCAAATCAGTTTTATAGAATACTATCTTCAAAGACGGCATTTGAAGCTAAACACTGACATTTAAATGTACAGACTATGGAAAAAACCTGTTATGATTAACCTATTTTGAAAGCATAAATTTGATTTAAACAATCAGTATTCTCATATTCTCATATACAGTTCATAGGGGACATATTGTATTAGCCCAACAGCATAAAATAACCAACTATTTAAACTTTTTTTATTTCTCTCACAATTCAGACTTTTTTCTCACAAATGCAAGTTTAGATCTCCTACTTCTGACTTTATAACTACATTTAACTCAATAACTGAAATTTCATAAATTCTGAGGGGAGAAAAGCCAGAATTGTGGGATATCAACTCATGATTCTGAGCCGAGGGGAAGAGAGAATGGCGAGTTGATTTTTCTTATCAGAATTTTGAAATGCTAACTTATTCCATGGCTGCCATTAGGGCTGTAGCTATCGAATATTTTAGTAATCGAATATTCTACAAGAATTCCATTGATTAATCGAGTAATCAGATAAAATGTGTTTTTGATCAATTAAAGTGCAATATTAATTATGCATGAGAAAATAAGATAAAGATAAGAAATTAAATTTATTAAACATTTTTATTTTTTAAATGCATAGAATGCAATGCATACATCAAAAATAAACATTTAATTACTGGTATTACCCATTGTTTCTCTGTCTGTACTTGTACTGTGAACAGTGACAATAAAGTTGACAGATGGATTGAAGTGCATTTAAGTGCCATTCAGTTGGGGTTTTTAAATAAAGCATTTTCTGAGAAGAATATTAAACACATAAAACATTAATTTATCTTTTAATTATTGAAAATCAACTTAATTTTTAGGTAAACAAAGGGGATTTACAATTAAAAATAAAACATGGAAGAAATGTTGTGTGATTTAACATTTAGATTAAACATTTTAGTAGTAGGCTATGTACATTCTGCTGAACAATAGTATTCAACCAGACTTTTATTTTGACGAGTTGAAGTACCTTTACAGTTCTGTGTATGTGATGTGACGCTGGTTTTACTCAAATCAAACGGTCAAATGCTCATGAAGTGACTCTCAGTGCAGTTCTGGAGATGTTGTTCATGTGTTCATGTCCTTATTTATTGAGACAGCAGACGATAAAATCACGCGAGCGTCACGCGCGCTTCAGTGTGTTTAATGAATGAAGAAGCACTTCTGCGCCATTCATTAACAGAGACACGCAGAACATGCATGATTCATATTTAGATAGACTGTTCCGGCTTAATATTTACAGATATTAGTCCATGTCATGATTTCATCAATCAAGTCAAAATCAAAACACTGCTGACTCCTTGCAGTATGTGATTTCAGCCGCAGCGCCTGTGTCTCCTTCCGCTTTGTGGGTGACATAAACACGTTGTGTCACATTAAAAAAAAAATTGCGAAAGAACCTGATGTGAGATTTAAAATAAATGAAAAGCTGCTTCGAGGCAGAGGGTAATTTGCCTCTATAATTTTTTGTCATCGATTTACGTGAGGAATCGTTTCATCCCTAGCTGCCATACACTGCATGCCTTGCCTACTCTCTAATAGATAGTGTTTTTTGTTTGTTTGTTTTTTAAGCAAATAAGAGGCTTTTTTTATGTGAAACCTTTTTTTTTTTTTTTTTTTTTTAAGTAAACTTAAGAATATCTTTCACACTTTTAGTAATATTTCAAGATGAATAATTATTGGACTGAAGCAACTTGGGTTGACTTTATCCTTTTTATCCATTTATACGGATTTTTCTGAATTATTTTGTGTAATAATCCTGTTAAAATAAACATGAGTATCAAATTTGACTATCGGGCTTTTGAGGAACATTTGTTTGTTTTGATCATCAAACTTAGCATTTAAATAAACTTTTACTAAGACTTTTTATTGGAGCTTCTGATAACTGATATTTGTCATTTTATGTAAGTATTTGCTGTACTGTTATAAAAATCTCATTGACTTGTATTGAAAGCATCAGTATTTCATCTCACGTTTTGCCCAGATTAATACCAGCATCTTTACCGAACTTCATATTTTTGCGTAATATGTCATACTACATGAGCCATATATGATACATGGCAAAGATTGAATAGCAGTTTTTTCTGCATCTGTTCTCAGTGTAATCAAAGCTTGTGTGATGTATTTTGTGTGCCTGTAGTGACATGATCGGGTTCGAGAAGGCCTACTGTGAATACCGTCTGAATAGATTGGAGCACGCTTTGAAAACTCTCCAGGGAATCCCAGAGCAAACAGACAAACTCAAGGAGCTCTACGGCCAAGTGGTGAGAACCTAGGGCTTTGTGTCAGCGTTTGCTGGAGTCATGAGTTCACTGTTTGAGTCCGAACGCAGGAGCTGATGCAGTTGTGTGTGTAGTTGTACAGACTGGAGCGGTATGACGAGTGTCTGGCTGTCTATAAAGACCTGATCAGAAACTCTCAGGATGATTATGAAGAGGAGAGGAAGACGAATCTGTCAGCTGTACTAGCGGCGCAGAGCGCTTGGGAGAACACATCACCGGTGAGAAACAGACACACTCATCTGTAGAAATGTGTTGATTTGAAGTGGTAGCATCTTATAACTTTTCCATGTTTTGCTGGTATTCAGGAGGATCTGGGTTTACCGGAGAGCTCATATGAGCTGTGCTACAATGCTGCCTGCTGCCTGATTGGTCAAGGGCAGCTCAGCCACGCCATGCAGAAACTGCAGAAGGCTGAAGGTCAGAGGTCATGCCTTTATGATTTGATTTGCCGTGATTGCAAACTATGGGTTTGTATCATTGGAGAAAACTAATCTGTTCATCTGTAAACATAAAAAGACTTGATATGCAAACACTAAGTACCGTATTTTTCGGACTATAAGTCGCACCTGAGTATAAGTCCCATCAGTCCAAAAATACGTCATGATGAGGAAAAAAACATATATAAATCGCACTGGACTATAAGTCGCATTTATTTAGAACCAAGAGAAAACATTACCGTCTCCAGCCGCGAGAGGGCGCTCTATGTGTTCAGTGTAGACTACAGAAGCATTGAGCAGCATAGAGCACCCTCTCGCGGCTGGAGACGGTAATGTTTTATCTTAGTTCATTTCTATTGGTTCATTTCTCTTGGTTCATGTCAAATTAATTTTGATAAATAAGTCGCACCTGACTATAAGTCGCAGGACCAGCCAAACTATAAAAAACGTATAGTCCGGAAAATACGGTAGGTGTTAAAATTTGTCCCAAATTGGCTTTCTCAAGAAATGTTTCCAGAGCAGGGTTTATTAAACCTGCACCAATAGTACTCAACAAAACACCCAACCCTAATTGAGCAGCACTAATTGAGTTCTGTACCCTACCCAACCCGTCTTACATAAAGACTGTGAGACAAACCGCACCAGCATTAAAAACATCAGGTAGACTTAACTCCTGTGCATCGTTGCTGTTATCTAACACAGTGCTGCGAATGAAATCTTTTTTAACAGTCTTCAGTCTCCATATCTCTACAACATCTGGAGGTGTTAATATGGAGCTGAACTGCTGGGAAATTATCTTGTGCAATCCAAACCAGGCAGATAAGCTTCAGGAAGTGCATTACATCATTTGGTTTGGCTCATAATATTTGTTGGCAGTAAAATGCTCCCTTTCTTGTTTCTGTCTACAAGTTATCCAGCTAGCATCTGGAGTCCCATGCAAGTGAATGAAATGCTGTGGGTCTGTCCCACTAGTCATAAGTCACTGATGCTGGGCCAGCCTAGACAAAATTCGCTCCATCAGCCTCCCACACAGTTTCACTTTGAGTCTCTGCAGGTTTTAAGAATAACACGAGGTCGCTGAGAACGACATGAATGAGTCAATCCGGTTTTGTTTCATCCATTTTTTCTTTTTGTTTTCCCAGAGTTGTGCAGGAAGTCTTTGGCAGAGGACTCTGTGAGTAATGCATCCATATTTGTGATCTGATGTGCTTGCAACACTTATGTGCTTGCATCATTGCATACTTACTCTTAATGGGGATTTCAACAAAGACCTCAAATTGTGTGCTAATTTTTGTCTAATTTGTTGCAATTTAATTGTGAATTATTTAGGATGTGACGGAGGAGGACATTGAAGCTGAACTGGCCATCATTCACTCTCAGATGGCTTATGTGATGCAGTTACAGGGCAGAACGGAAGACGCCCTTCAACTCTACAATCAAGTCATTAAACTCAAGTGCGTGTTACAGACTGTACATTTAAAATGAAATAAAACTCAACAGGTGTCCTAATGAAAATTTACTTAACCTCAGGCCAGATTTGGAGAAATGTAGCATTACATCACTTGCTCACCCATGGATCCTCTGCAGTGAATGGGTGCCGTCAGAATGAGAGTCTCAATCAGAAACAGGAGTGAAATATGCACAGATTAAGCAATGTTTGCAAGCCAAAACTGTTCTAAACACAAGTGTGTTGATTTTGATGTGAGGACGACAGGGGTATGGACCTTTTCCACGAGTAAGCTTTTTGTATAGCCGTTGTTTTGACTTTTAGACTGAAATAATGGTTTGAAGTTAACTGCTTCTTTATGATAGATTTGTAATCAAGCAGCTTTTCACTTCATAAGACATTAATTGATGGACTGGAGTGGTGTGGATTATTTCTGGGTTGTTTTTATCAGCTGTTTGGACTCTCATTCTGACGGCACCCATTCACTGCAGAGGATCCATTGGTGAGCAAGTGATGCAATGCTACCTTTCTCAAAATCTGTTCCCATGAAGAAACAAACTCATCTGCATCTTGGATGTCCTGAGGGCGAGTTAAATTTCAGCAAAATTAAAATTTTTGAGTGAACTGTTCTTATAATAATATAGCAAATACATGCATATGCTCAGGTGATAAGATGGAAACAAATTATTAGGGGAATTAAAAGGTTGCAGAAAATATTGGTATTTAAAAAAAATCTATTTAGTCTGGCTTCTATGTAGTATCTTTTCATTTAATTCATTATATTGCTATGATTTGCAATGGATTTGTTGGAAAATTTCTATAGAAATAAAATTGATTGTCAGGTACGTTAAGGTTGCCACATTAGACTTTTGTGTTGGTCTTTGCATTCAGGCCGTCTGATGTGGGTCTGCTGGCTGTGACTGCCAACAACATCATCACCATTAACAAGGTAAATTATAGAAAATAATAGGATCTCACTCATATTCTGCTTTCACATGACTGAAGAGCCAATCATGTCAGCTGAATGATGAATTTGACCTTTAGCTTGTTTGTAACTGACGTTTGTATCCATGCTCTTTGATTTTCCAGGACCAAAACGTGTTTGACTCCAAGAAGAAGGTGAAACTGACCAGCGCTGAAGGGGTTGAGCACAAACTGGCCAAAAAACAGTTGCAGGCTATTGAGATCAACAAAGCCCTGTTGGCTATGTACACTAACCAGGTGATCACCCAGTTTGTATTGTATGATGTTGTCGAGTTCTTCCTGGCGGATGTGACCTGTTCTGACCTCTCGTTGTCGTCCCACAGGCCGATCAGTGTAAAAAGCTATTGGCAAGCCTGCAGGCCCAGAGTCCAGGTCACCCCAGACCGGTTCTGATCCAGGTGGCTCAGCTGTGCCGAGAAAAACAGCACAGCAAAGCCATAGAGCTCTTGCAGGTACTTTCCCCACCTGACTCTTTCAGTTTCTGCTAATCTGTGGTGTTTTTTAATGGTTTCCGTCTCTGCTGCAGCGCTTTTCAGATCAGCACCCCGAAAGTGCTTCTGGAATCAAACTCACCATGGCACAACTCTACCTGACACAAGGTACGAATACAACCCAAACAGATGCTCTTACACAGAGCAGATTGAGCTTCCAAGGGTATTTGAAGTGCAGTGTATGTGTGCATCTCCAACAGGTCACGTAACCAAAGCCTGTGACATCCTGAAGTCAATAGAAGAGTTTCAAAATAAACCAGGAATGGTGAGATTTCATTTGCCTTTGATTATTTTTGAAGGAATTACGCAGGGCTGTTAGTGGGTAAAGTTAATTGTGATTAACCTAAATCCATTTGTATTTAAAGGAATAGTTCACCCAAAATGAAAATGCTGTAATCATTAATTCACCCTCATGTTGGGCTGAAACGATTCCTCGAGTAACTCGATTACAAAAAATGATCGAGGCAAATTCCTCTGCCTTGAAGCCTCTTTTAATTTATTTGAAATCTCACGTCAGGTTCTTTCGCAATGATTCTTTTAATGTGACACAACGCGTTAACGTCACCCACAAAGCGGAAGGAGACACAAGCGCTGCGCCCGAAATCGTATACTGCAAGGAGTCAGCAGTGTTTTGATTTGAGGCAAACGTAAAGAGAACGTTGTGGCGTGTGTCCATTGCAAGATAGAGCTCGCATACCACAACTAGGGCCCTATGATTTCCGCGATGCAGAAAACGCAGAGGGAATCGCGGAATACAGTCATAAAAACAGAATTTACAGTTTAACGCAGAATGCCACGGAATTTGCCAAATTTTGCATGAAATAATCAAAAATAGGTCATTGCACTTACATCAAATCACGATATGGACTAATATCTGTAAATATTAAGCCGGAACAGTCTATTTAAATATGTCTATTTAAACATCCCTAACAAACCCAACATCTGTGTTGAAGCACATCAATAAAACTTATTTTTGTTTCTTAATTAATAGGAACCTTATTTAAATGTTAACCTGTTTTTTGTTTTTTTATTATTATTATAGGTTTCTGCTCTGGTCACGATGTACACAAATGAAGAGGACATTGACAGCGCGATTGACGTCTTCACACAAGCGATCCAGTATTACCAGTCAGAGCAGGTAAAGGAGAGGGATGGCGGTTCGGCGACACTTTATTAGCTCAGAAATGCATCATTGTTTTTTAACCTCTACCTGCCCTCAGCCGGGGTCTGCGATCCACCTCTCTCTGGTGCGCGAAGCTGCCAACTACAAGCTGAAACACGGCCGGAAGAAAGAGGCCACCAGTGATCTGGAGCAGCTGTGGAA
This sequence comes from Carassius auratus, assembly GCF_003368295.1. Taxonomy (NCBI): domain Eukaryota; kingdom Metazoa; phylum Chordata; class Actinopteri; order Cypriniformes; family Cyprinidae; genus Carassius; species Carassius auratus. The sequence goes on along the minus strand of NW_020527631.1, from coordinate 235,029 downwards.
ACGAAACACGAATGACGTCCACACGCTGGCCCAGCTCATCTCTGCATACTCACTCGTGGATCAAGACAAGGCCAAAGCGTATCCTCAAACATGGCGGTTTTGTACTGTGATGTCACTGAAAAGTCAGCAGGAAGGTCACGCTACTTGACTCCAGGTTGCTGACTGGACTGTTAATGTATTTACTTTGGAAAACGATTCAAATGCTGTGTGTTTTCCTGAGCGCTCGGTTTTATTCAGTCTGAGTAAGCATCTGCCTTCCCCGGACACCATGTCCTTCAATGTGGACGTTGATGAACTGGAGAACTCGCACGGAGCCACGTATATCAGGAAGAAAGCTGCCAAAGTCGTGGGCGAAAGCCAGCCTAAAGAACAGGGGTAACTAATTTACATCTCAGAGCGAATCCAGTCCATCAGAACTAGGGCTGCACGATATGTCGTTTAAGCAGCGATATCGTGATGTACGAATCCACGAAAGTCACATCGCAGGATGTGCGATGTAGGCTGCCGTAGTTGATCCGTTATTCATTAACTGCTCCCCAGCCCTTGACGAATGTGATTCGCGGAGAGGGCGAGAGAGAGAGAGAGAGAGAGAGAGAGAGAGAGAGAGAGAGCGCGCGAGCGCGAGCACGCGCGAGAGAGAAAGTGAATTGAGAAAACCTGATGAAAACACTTGTAACAGTTTTTTTTTAAACCCTGTTTGTTCAGTTAACGTTGTTCTTTTTATTTCAGTCCACAAGATGTTAAAAAGAAGAAGAAAAAGAAGAAAGGTATGTGTGCTATTGATCTCCTAGGATTTTATCAGCAATAACAGGAATATTAATATTCGTATTTTTGTGCTCAGGTAAACTGCCCAAGAACTACGACCCCAAATCGACCCCTGACCCGGAGCGCTGGCTGCCGATGCGAGAGCGCTCGTACTACCGCGGCAAGAAGAAGGGCAAGAAGAAGGAGCAGGTCGGCCGCGGCACACAGGGAGCAACATCTGGAGGGTCTGCCGAACTGTACGTTCTACTCGCATACTACTTTTTCTGCAGCAGATACTAGAAACATGCCAGTGTTGTTTTAGTATGATTGAGTTTTGTTTTTATTGATGTTTTAAATCAGTTTTTAGTTTGACATCTTGACCCTGCCTCATGCATACAGCACCAGTGCAAAACACTTCCTTTGTTATTATTACTTTTTTAGATGCATTTCTTTTGAATGAACCAGACGCAACATCAGAAATACTTTTGGTGTTTGTTTTTCAGAGACGCCAGTAAAAGCGCCAGCAGTCCGCCCACCTCCCCTCAACCTGGCGCAGGAACAGGCACGAGCAGCACGGTTCCCCCGCGGCAACAGAAACCTGCAGCGGCCGGAGCCGCTCGCAAGAAGGCACCGCAGAAGAAGAAGAAAGGAGGGAAGGGAGGATGGTAGATAGCGAGAGATTTCATCACAACCTTGGTTTGCTCATTTTTTAAACACTGAGAAACAGTTGTAATAGTGAAGAGACACCTGCTCCAGTGGCCTGGAGGACGAACTGCAAAAGTTTCAATCATTAAATTCTGAAGGATGAGGAAAAAGAATGTGATTTTTGAACATCAGAGGTTGAGCAACGCTGTCTAATGGAGTCTATTGTCAATGCATTTTTTTATCATCCAATCCACTCTGTACATGCATCACTATCAATGTTAAAGAGTCTGGGGCATTTCTACTTCGCTTTCTTTTCCACTCATCATATGTTCTGGACTTGTATGAATGCTCTGTTTATTTTCGTGTCTGCTGCTTGGTACACGAATGCTCACAATAGATGCTGTTCATGCAAAGCTGAGATATTTATTTTTTAAATCCAGTGCTCAACCCTGATTCTAATTTTAAACAAACTCTCCTCAGAAACCAGTGTTATGTCTTAAATAAAGAGATCCCTGGAAAAGCAATCAACTCTTCACTGTCTCGCTCTTTCATATGGAAACCTCTAAAGATCTGTTGCCATAATTGTGCAGCATGTAGAACTGTTTATAACATGTTATATGTTTATAACATATAACATTTGCTTTAATACCATTAAAGCAAAACCTTTATTTTGTTTTTTATGCTCTGGTCAGCTTTGGGATTGTGAATTATTTTGCTTTCACAACATGTCTTCTTTCAGACTAGTGGAAAGAAAACATCCAAAATACACATTTAAGTGTTTATATTATTTTTTCTCTGCTGATTTAAATTAATATCTTGAAGAGCTTTTTTTTTTTCAGATGTCCGTTCTGATTTCTGGAAATGTGTGCATATTTTATTAGATAAAGCCCAATTTGCATTTTTAAACAATATTTGAGAAAAAACTACTGCTAAAACAGATGTATTACTTGGAGAATCCACAGTCAGTTCAACTTGCTTTATGTCTTTGTATTTTTAAATCCTGGTGGATAAAATAAAGAAAAGTTGGACATTTCAATATATGTATATGTGTGTGTGTCAGTATTATCGCCATTGTAGCCTGTTTTTCCCATACAGTAATACTTCAAATGTAGGTATTATTTTAGTAGGTTTACATTATATCTATGCAAAAATCATACATGAACTTGAACAGTTTCCACATTGTTGTCTGTGTAGAACAGATGATTGTATTTGTAAGTAATCTACTCCTCCAGCAGGTGGCGCTGCCGCTGCGCGTTCATTGACTCGCCGTGTGTTCGAGCGCCCTCTGCTGGACATGTGATGTTGTGCATTACTTGAATCAAACATGTTCACTGCCGAGTGACTCTCAACGGTAGGCTAGTAGTAGGTTAGTAGATGATTAGAGCTTCGACCCCTTTCGGGAGTGATTATTACTAAAGACCAGAATATCCCGCGGTCTGCTGTGATTATTCCCATCTCACGAGACCGCCGCTTTTGTTGTTGATCTCCAGGAAACTAAAAAGCTTGGGTTACACCTCCGTTTTCGTGGGGAAGACGAAAAACTTAATTAAGTGCTTTTAGAATTCTGCAGAAATAATTATATTTTCCACTCACCGGAAATATCGACCTCTGGAGATTCTAATCCACTTGGTGATCCGCGCCGAGGCCCGTATGCGGCGCATCACGTCCGGGTGCATGTGAAAAAAAAATTGTCGCATTTGTTTACACTTTAACCTGATTTGATTTGGAGGCAGGAATTTAGCGTAAACATGCCCGGTGCGCGCGAGATCGGGCTGGTGGGCGCCGCGCTCGCGCTCACGGGAGGCGTCGCGTGCGCTGTGTGTTACTTGAGGAGGAAAACACTTGAACCTGAGAAAACAGAGAAAGAAGGTCTGAACGGGGACGGGAGCAGAGGAGAGCACGTGCATAAAGTAACCAAGACCGACACTGCACTAAAAAAGCCAGTAATATCAGAGGTTTGTAGGTTTTATCCGGCTTTATCCTCTCAGTGTTTTGGTTGCACGCGAGGCCTCAAAGCAGAACGTTCTGCAGAAGTGAGAAGAAAAAAAAAACAGTCCAGTGAAAACAGATGATTTCACCTGTCATCAATAAATATTATTATAATATTTAATGCTAAACAGGTTCTTAATAAATCGTGCAGTCTGTAGCGTATCCTCATAGCAATTCGTCTAATATAATGCTAATGCTTAAACCTGATGTAAATAATAAAAAATGTCATGCAACTTTAATATTTCCCTAAATTGTAATCATTGATAAACATGATCAGAATATGAAATGCGTAAAAAGATACTTTAAGTACATGGAAATAACATTATAATTTAGAATGCTAGATGCAAAATAGGTAAAATATCATGCAACATGAATTCTTATTAAAAAAGGAATAATTCAATTAATGCTTGAATAGGATCTAATGCAAATGGCCACATATAATATTATTATATTAAATTTGATTAATATCGTTTTTAAATGTTAATATTTATTAACAGTATAATTTATCTTGCTTAACAAAAGCTTAAAGTAAATACAGTATAAAAGCCGTGTCATGTAATAATAAATATAAATACACTACATATCTTTCAAGCTATAAATAATGCAACTTGAAAGTTAATATTACGAAATTAAAATTTCGAAAAGTAATTCTACGAAAGTAATTTTAAAATGTTACATGGGAGTTATTTAAAAAATTCACTCAAAATAAATTTTCATTTGCATTTATGAACACGGTGCATTGATCAAATGAACTGCTTTTGGTTTATTGTATGGACCTCCTGTAGTAAAATCTGTCTCTTCCTGTGTATCAGTGTGAGATATGAAGCAGCTGTACTCTCTGGTCATGCTCTGATTTCAGTAAAGTAATGTCATGTTTGTTCTCTGTGTTCTCAGCCCAGGACAGCAGGTACTCAGGTGCTGGTACTGGGTCTGGACGGGGCAGGAAAGACTAGTTTACTGCACTGTTTTGCCACTGGCACCTTGGAACAAGACGTTTGTCCCACTCAGGGCTTCAACGCCATCTCCATCAACAAGGAAGAGCTTCAGATCGAGTTCTTAGAGAGTAAATACAGCTCCTTTACACACACATTGTGATTACTGTAAATAAAAAAGCAGCATGCTGCTTGCTACACCAAACTCATGCAGTAGGTCTGAATCCAAAGGGAATGCATGCATTCATTAAATAAATGCACGCAAGTTGCCTTGGAAAATATGTTAGTAACATCAAAAAAATATTCATTTAATAATTTTAAAATATTTAAAACTAGGTTTTATTTTTGCATCTTGTATATTTAAAAGTATTTGTAAAAATCTGTCATGCAGTTGGAGGTACGGAGAAGCTGCGTGATTACTGGCGGATGTATTTGTGTAAAGCGCGTGTGTTGGTGTTCGTGGTGGACTCGTCTGACCCCGAGCGATTCCCTCTGGCTAAACGTCTCCTGGACCAGCTCCTGTCGGCCGACCCCTGCCTGCCTCTAGTGCTGCTCGCCAACAAGCAGGTGAGAGCGTCTGCTGCATGCGCTCTGTAATCCTCTCTCAGCACGAGCCGTCTGATGGAGCGCGTGTCAGGACCATCTGGACGCTCAGACTTGAGGTTAAGGTGCTGACGCACCGGATGTTCTTGCAAACACATCTGGTGTGACAGACGGGTCTTAGAGTCATTGTGATCAAATGGCCCATGAATACAAGTTCCTGCTTAGGGGTGTGTAATATTGACAAAAAATATATATTTTCTGGCATTTTGTCCATAATTATAGTTCGACCTTTTGCTGAGTGTGTTTTTGTGATCTGATTTTGGCCTGTAGTTGACATTCTGTGCAGTGATGAGTTCACAGCAATTACAGAAATAAAACCAGATATATTTTAATACTTAAATGAATAGGTTACCCAAAAATGAACATTTGCTGGAAGTTTATTCACCTTCATGCCATCCGAGATGCAGATCAGTTTGTTTCTTCATCAGAACAGATTTGGAGAAATGTAGCATTACATCACATCACTCATCAATGGATGCTCTACAGTGAATGGGTGCCGTCAGAATGAGAGTCCAAACAGCTGATGAAAACATCACAATTCCAGTTCATAAATTAATGTTTTGTGAAGTAAATAAGTAAGTTTGTAAAAAAAAAAACTTTTAAACTTGAAAACATGGCTTCTGGCTTGGAGTCCTTTATTCCTAATCATGCTTCCTCCACAGTTAAATATGGGATCTAGAAGAAAGCTTATAAATTGGCCTTTTCACCCCCATATATTGAATTTTGGGGTCACTTTAATAGGCTACATGATGCAAAAATGTGAGTATCAAGGCCTGTGCATCAATACATGTGGCACACCCCTATTCCTGTTCTTTTTGGACTAATTAATTAGTGCATGTTTTTCTGTTATTAGAAACACGGTCCTGTGTCAGGATCTTACACATGCTTCGCTCTCTCTCACGCAGGATGTCCCCGGGGCCCGCGGGATCACTGAGCTTTACGAGGCACTGGATTTGGGTAATGTTGGCGACGGGCACCGGCTCAGTGTGATCGGTACTCAGGTGAAGAAGGGAAAGTCTGGGGCCAGCACCGGTGTGCAAGATGCTCGTGACCTCATCATAGAGATGATGTCAGATGATTGACCACCGACTACATTTCTTAAAATAGTTTCCTTTGGTCCCAGTTGTGTATGGCTTTACAGTCACCAAAGAGTCTTCAAACCAAATGACAACAAATCAGCCTGTTCTTGTAGTAGAAGAGAGACTAGCTGAAATAGTCTTAATGACACTGAAACATTATGATTGCTATAACTGAGAAAGAAAACCGAGCATTTTGAAAAAGATGCCAAAGATGTTTTTCAGTGTATTGCTGCTGCTGTTGTAATTGTGGATTATGGGATGTTTGATTATGAGTTAACTGATACAGACTTTTTGATTGGTTTATGATGTAACTTGCTGACTTGTCAGTAAGAATAGTCTGTGAGAAGATCAACTTTTGATCTTTCTGTCTTTAAATGGCTTTTTGTTGCCAGAAATCGAGTGAAGATTTGAGCAAATTGGTAGTTGTCTTTTGATAACCATTAAATATTAATTGAAATGATGAATTGCGTTTGTCATTTTTGTAACAAAACCCCCTGATGTTATTTTTTAGCATCAGTGACATCATGTTTAGAATCTTTAGAATTGCTGGAATCCTATTTTCAGTTGTGTTTATGATGTCATGGTATTTCAGACTAATTTCAGCTCTTCTTAGAAGACAGAGCAGGACCATGTGACTTTGATTGCCACAGTAATAGCTTCCTTAGCAACAGGCGGTCTCTGTTGTGACATTTAGTTTCCCAGGATTCCTTTGGGAATGGACTCGGGAAAAGTCTGCTTTTAGAACAAAGCCTAGATGGTCTCGTTATTTTTATTGAATAATATGATTTTTTATTTATTTATTTTCTATTCCTGAAAGAGCTTGAATTATTTACTTATCCTAACTCCAACTCTAATCCTAAACCCTCCCCTAATACTAACCCCTCCCCCATACCTTCTGCTAATCTGGCAGGGGTGCAGAATTCGGAACAACACATTAATGGACATTATTGGGCAATGGTCAAAGTTATACGAAAATAATCTTTTCTCTTTTTATCACCACAAGACGAACAATGTTAAATAATTGATTTTCAAACCTATATTATATGACATTATATAGCATGAGTTTGCAGGAGTTTTAAAACTCCAAAGCAGCTTCTCACCAATTGCAAATTACAAGAGGACTATGCTTCTGTTGTTATCTTCTGCGATGCAGTCTCATGTATGCTGTTAAATAGAGCTCTATGTTCACTGCACTTGAGTACAGCCTTATTGACTCCTCCCCCGATTAAGTTTAATTGTTTATACATTTAGACATTAAAATATACACACGTAAACCTTATTAATCTTTTTTTAGGTTTACAGTTATTTTCTTTTCTTTTTTTTTTTTTTTGTTTCCTTTTCAAAAGTGACACAGAGCTCACTTAAAAAAAAAAAAAACAGAAATCCTTGAAGGGGCAGGGCATGTTGATGCTATGCAAATTAGCCCTGGTAAGCCCCACCTTAATGCGGCACCTGATTAAAACAGAAATTTTTCTTTTAAATTGTAATAAGATTTCTCATTACATTTTTTTTTTTTTTTTACAAAAAAATGTTGATCAAATAAATGCAACTTTGGTAAACATAAGGACCTTATTTAAAAAAAAATACATAAAACATCTTACCAAAACCACATTTTTTAATGGTACTGTATATGAGGCTCAGGTTTAGCTGTTTCAACTTATATGGATGGAACGTTTAGGTTAATAATGAATGAGCTGTGGTCAGCATTCAGAATTAAGCATGTGACGACTCCTAGTTTGCCTCACACCTTTTAATGGAAATGAGAAAGCAATCCATGATTCTTGCTGTTCATTTCCGGATGCTTTGGGAAATGCAAGTACACGTGTCATATGCCTGAGTCCTTTGAATTAGCAGCTTAAGTCTGATGCCAAGGAGATTTTATGAGATAGTGGATAAAATGAATTTGGATCTCAGTTCAGCTGGCAAGAGTGTTTCCAGCCCTGCTCTTCACCAGAGAGCATTAAAATCACTCTTATAAAAGTCCATGCTGAGAAATATGGGTGTGATTATCATATACACACTCCAAATCCTAGTTTCACTTGTTCCTAACGAGCACCCTGTAACACTCGTCCTATTGTCTTATTTGAAAAGGCGGATTTTCTCTGTGATGTCAAACGTTCCCTCTGCAATCTTCCTGCAGGAAAGAGGAAGAGGAGGAGAGGAGAACGATGAAGATATCCCACCCTTCCTCTCGTGCAGTGCAGTATGAGAACTTTGTCCGTCTAGCGACTTCCAAAACCCGAGGAAGAAGTGCCCAGGAAGTGAAGGAAGAGGTCAAATGAGAACCTGGAAGGAAGATTCATGAGATCTTTCCAGAACTAAAATGAGCTCCTGCTGAGGGGGAAGCCAAAATTCAACATCTGTTTTTGCAGTAGCACTGTGTACTCTTGATTCTTCTGAAATCTTTCTAATATGCTGATTTGCTGCTCAAAAAACATTTTATTTTTTATTATTATAAATGTTTGAAAACAATTGTGCCTCTTCATAATTTCTGTGGAAATTGTCATTTAATTTTTTTTTTTGATGAATAGAAAGTTACCATTTATTTGGTTAACAATTGATGCATTCCCTGTCCCTGTTGATCAATTTGAATGCATCCTTGCTGAATAAAAGTATTAATGTTTTTCTGTAGTTACCCACACTCATTTTTGTGTGAGCTTGACCAGCACGTGATTCCCAGTGTAAGAACGTGGTCGTCTCACCTCGAATCCTTCAGCTGCATCGCCAACCCCAAAACCAAACATCAACTTCACCAGCAAACACACAGGTCCGAACGTACAGGAGCAACATTGCTTTTAAACCTCTAGGCCCGAAAGGTTATTGACTTCGGTCTGTCCTTCTGCTCAGAGTTGAGGTATCCTTGGCCAAGTGTGCTCCTAATATGTCCAGAACTTCTTGGCCATACTCCATTTTATATAGCGTACAGTATTGTTCAAAATAATAGCAGTACAATGTGACTAACCAGAATAATCAAGGTTTTTAGTATATTTTTTATTGCTACGTGGCAAACAAGTTACCAGTAGGTTCAGTAGATTGTCAGAAAACAAACAAGACCCAGCATTCATGATATGCACGCTCTTAAGGCTGTGCAATTGGGCAATTAGTTGAAAGGGGTGTGTTCAAAAAAATAGCAGTGTCTACCTTTGACTGTACAAACTCAAAACTATTTTGTACAAACATTTTTTTTTTTCTGAGATTTAGCAATCCTGTGAATCACTAAACTAATATTTAGTTGTACGACCACAGTTTTTTAAAACTGCTTGACATCTGTGTGGCATGGAGTCAACCAACTTGTGGCACCTCTCAGCTGTTATTCCACTCCATGATTCTTTAACAACATTCCACAATTCATTCACATTTCTTGGTTTTGCTTCAGAAACAGCATTTTTGATATCACCCCACAAGTTCTCAATTGGATTAAGGTCTGGAGATTGGGCTGGCCACTCCATAACATTAATTTTGTTGGTTTGGAACCAAGACTTTGCCCGTTTACTAGTGTGTTTTGGGTCATTGTCTTGTTGAAACAACCATTTCAAGGGCATGTCCTCTTCAGCATAGGGCAACATGACCTCTTCAAGTATTTTAACATATGCAAACTGATCCATGATCCCTGGTATACGATAAATAGGCCCAACACCATAGTAGGAGAAACATGCCCATATCATGATGCTTGCACCTCCATGCTTCACTGTCTTCACTGTGTACTGTGGCTTGAATTCAGAGTTTGGGGGTCGTCTCACAAACTGCCTGTGGCCCTTGGACCCAAAAAGAACAATTTTACTCTCATCAGTCCACAAAATGTTCCTCCATTTCTCTTTAGGCCAGTTGATGTGTTTTTTGGCAAATTGTAACCTCTTCTGCACATGCCTTTTTTTTAACAGAGGGACTTTGCGGGGGATTCTTGAAAATAGATTACCTTCACACAGACGTCTTCTAACTGTCACAGTACTTACAGGTAACTCCAGACTGTCTTTGCTCATCCTGGAGGTGATCATTGGCTGAGCCTTTGCCATTCTGGTTATTCTTCTATCCATTTTGATGGTTGTCTTCCGTTTTCTTCCACATCTCTCTGGTTTTGCTCTCCATTTTAAGGCATTGGAGATCATTTTAGCTGAACAGCCTATCATTTTTTTCTACCTCTTTATAGGTTTTCCCCTCTCTAATCAACTTCTGTTCTTCTGAACAATGTCTTGAACGACCCATTTTCCTCAGCTTTCAAATGCATGTTCAACAAGTGTTGGCTTCATTCTTAAATAGGGGCCACCTGATTCACACCTGTTTCTTCACAAAATTGATGACCTCAGTGATTGAATGCCACACTGCTATTTTTTTTGAACACACCCCTTTCAACTAATTCAACTAATTGCCCAATTGCACAGCCTTAAGAGCGTGCATATCATGAATGCTGGGTCTCATTTGTTTTCTGAGAATCTACTGAACCTACTGGTAACTTGTTTGCCACGTAGCAATAAAAAAATATAAGAAAAACCTTGATTATTCTGGTTAGTCACATTGTACTGCTATTATTTTGAACAATACTGTATATTTCTTGGCTTGGGTACCACACATATGTAATCTATATCTCAATGGATAAACTAAAACACCACGCCTTGCAATGCAACTATATAATGTGTGAATCTAATAACAAACTTTGAAGAAGTTTGTGAGCAGACTAAATGCCTTGGACTGAGAATGCTAAAGTTCTGTTGCTTAATTCATGGTGACGATGAGTTTTACATATCCAAGCACCATTCACATTGGCTTTGTGTGTTTGTGACATTCATCTCATATGCAGCTCAAACAGCAAAGATGACACCCAGACTCAAGCTGCTCTCACTGCCCAAACTGATGAAGAACAGACACTTCTACAACCATTGATGACCAGAAAGTCCAATCTAAACTGTAAGAGACAGATGGGCTTTTCACACTGAGTTTACATATTCCAATCCCCACTTTTAAAGCTGCGGTAGGGAACTTTTGACGCTCTAGCGGTTAATAAACAGAAATGCTTGCGTCTTGCAGAAGAACATCGTAGCCGGAACTACTTCTCTCTGTTTATGTCTATGAAGAATCACAAAGGTACTGGGTTACTCCGCCGCGGTACCCCCGAAGCAATCTAAAATAGTCCGAATATAAACACTTATTATAGGTGCACCCTAGTGATTCAGGACAAGCCAAAAACACGGTTTGGAAAATGGATTCATGGTGTACTCGCTTATTATATACATTTTTCTACATTTTTAACACAAAACAAAGTTACGGACCGCAGCTCTGATTGGTTGATTTTTTATGTATTTCTGCAAATGGCAATAGGACCACTGGGAGGAGCCAGAGGAGCTTGATTTTGTTCACAGATTATCTGTCTCATATTCTACTGTCAGGACATAATGACAGGTTTAACAAATATGTAAAAAAATATATTTACAAAAGTTACCTACTGCAGCTTTAACTCAGGGTAAAGGATCATTTCACATTTACAGTATAATTTAGTGGCTGATTTAGCAATGTTTTTTAAGAAAGCAGGATTAGTGCCACATTTCCCATGTTAACCCTTTATTGAAGTGCCAAACTACAGCATGAAATGACATGGTGTTAGAATGTTACGGCTAGATGCTTAGCATCCGACAAGTGCTTCTTATTAATGTGCTTTGGCACATCAGGGAAAGACGCGTGTTGTATAAACTGTATCGTTTCTGCTTTTGAGGGGAAAAATGTCCAATGGTGATGGAATATGCATCATATGGAGTAAAGAAGAGATGGTTTTATTCGTACCTTTATAGTCCAAAAAGTTGTTCAAGAAAAACTTAATAGGAGTCTGCAGTTTATAATATGAGAATGAGCAATAGGCTACACACTCTGCTGAAAAAAACAGCATATGCTGGTTAGGTATGTTTTGATGCTGGGATGCTGGTTTATGCTGATCTGTGCTGGTCCTTTGCTGGTTTATGCTTGTCATGTGTTCGCAAAGGAGCAGCAAATGACCAGCAAAAACCAGCAAATGACCAGCAAAAACCAGCAAAGGACCAGCTAAAACCAGCAAAGGACCAGCTCAAACCAGCAAAGGACCAGCTCAAACCAGCAAAGGACCAGCTCAAACCAGTAAAGGACCAGCAAAAACCAGCAAAGGACCAACATAAACCAGCAAAGGACCAGCTAAAACCAGCAAAGGACCAGCTCAAACCAGCAAAGGACCAGCTCAAACCAGTAAAGGACCAGCAAAAACCAGCAAAGGACCAACATAAACCAGCAAAGGACCAGCTCAAACCAACAAAGGACCAGCTCAAATCAGCAAAGGACCAGCTCAAACCAACAAAGGACCAGCTCAAATCAGCAAAGGACTAGCTCAAACAAGCAAAGGACCAGCAAAGGACCAACATAAACCAAAGGACCAGCAAAAACCAGCAAAGGACCAACATAAACCAACAAAGGACCAGCAAAAACCAGCAGAGCACCAGCTCAAACCAGCAAAAACCAGCAAAGGACCAGCTCAAACCAGCATACCAGTGTCAAAACATACCTAACCAGCATATGCTGTTTTTTTTCAGCAGGTCACATGCTGTGTTCGTCCAATCAATAACACTGACACCATAAATATGCAGATAAGAATGTTAACCCCAAGATTACTTTTTTTAAACAGGTTTTAGAATGACCCAGGGTCAACTAGTTCAGCTGAGTGTGATAAGCCCTAGTGTATTAAACATTAAAATGACATATTGTTCACAAGAATTACAGTAAACTATGCAGATAGACCAACCAGAATCTAGTATTTCAAGCCCTGTTTACACCTGGTATTAAGAAGCTTTTATGAGGTTGATCTGATCACAAGTGGTCAGTGCAGAGTACAGGTGTAAACGGAGTCTGAAACGATTTGAGCTAGTCCACTTTTTGACCAGTTTTAGAGGTTGTCGAAAATACCTCCAGCCGGATTGTTTACGTAGTGTAGATGCTCATGTGGTCAAATGCGTTTAAATATAGCCTTCTCTATGCCTACTGTCATAATTGTTAAACATTAAATTTTACAGTAAACAGTACATTTACTTTGGGGAAAAAGGTAAACAGCACAATGTTCTCCTACCATTCCAGATTCTAACACAAACCCACAGTGTTCGGCATAGTTTTGCAGGTATTGGAGTAGAAACGAGAGCTGCTGTTTTCTGTCGTCTCTTTTTGCGTTCATAAGTATAGTGTGCAAACTCATTTCACAATATTAGATCGAAAAATCAGAAAAGGCCCATATATATACACCCACACATAGCTGTCGGTCACCCTTTCAGTTGTTTTAGTTGGTAGGCCTACAGACATGAAATCTGTTTGGACTCCCAAGTGTGGATTGATTCAGCCGTCTTTGGCTTCTCTTGAGCAAGAAATGCCACGGCGAGGGCTTGGATCTAAGATTTATCCACTCCTAAAGCCCTCTCTAAAGATTACATCCCAAAAAGAGAACCAACATGGCAGGCCCTAGAAAACAAGCCAGACCACAAAGCAGTCACAGTGTGCAGTTATTGTATTTTGGCACTTTCTCACCACCTTCCTTTTCCTCTTAGGAGCTTGTTGTTGCTCGGTTGAACTCTCATTGCTTTCGCTCTGGTTTTCTAAACATGGTCTAAGATTTTGACTGGGGACTACTTTTGACTGAAATTTAAGGACCACATTATTCTTAGCCTGCTGCCAAACCTGCCTGGCTCCTCAAACAGGACTCTAACAGTGTTTTACGCCTATAGTGTTTCCAGATTCTCTTGGTCTAGACGCTGCCTTTACTGAGAAAACGCTGCAAGGGAATCTGTGGTTATCAGCATCTGGTATGAACATCTGTGCAAGTTCTCTTGCCTGGACTTTCATTCTACACATTCAATTAGATTTCACTTAAGGTATTTCAGTAGTTCAATTTGCATAATGTATTTCCAGTAAAAAAAAAAAAAAAACAATAAACAACCAATTTTAAAAAAGTAACCAGGGATGCTTTGATTCTTTAATTGCAAATGAGTTGTCAGTAACTCAAAAACTGTCACATTTTCGCATGTGTTCGGACCCTGTCCACTTGCTCATGTCACAACAGAAGCCAGTTTGACCTCAGATCAGATCATCTTTTTCCTGCTGTGCTCTCAGAGTCTTTCCTGTTCCCATGATCCTCCTCTAACTCTCTCTCTCTCTGACCCATGGGTGACAGATTCTACTTGTGTCTGTCGAGTTGTTGTGGTAACACACAAAGCCATTCAGATTCAGTAAACAGATCTAGTTCCTCTCACTGTATAAACTCAAACTCTGAGTCAGAACCACGTCAGACGGATTTAGATGTGAAAGATTCATGTGTAAATGACATCAGACATCAAACGGCGGAGCTATTCCAACTTACAGTCAAGCTTAAATTGTGGTTCTGCTGCGTTGATTCGAACCTATTTTGCAATCCAAGTTTTTATTATTATTATTTTTCTGGTTGCACTTTATTTTACAGTACGTGTACTTACATGTACTTATAGTGTACTTATAGTGTATTTATCTAAGAAAGTTCTGGTAACACAAGGTAACTACATGGGGTAGGGTTAGGTTTAGGGGTAGGGGTAGGTTCAGGGTTAGTACCTAGTTATTACATAGTTATTGTAATTACTATAATAAGTACATAGTATGTAAATGGGGAACAGGACTGTAAAATAAAGTGCTACCATTTTTCTTTTTAATGTGCTGCAGAGATTAATTACAAAAAGGTAGCCCAAATAAATCCTCAAACCAAGACCAAAAACAACAAGACTTTGGATTATTGTGATGTTGGTAGCACTTTATTTTACAGTCCTGTTCCTCTTGTACATACTATGTACTTATTATAGTAATTACAATAACTATGTAATAACTAGGTACTAACCCTGAACCTACCCCTAAACCTAACCCTACCCCATGTAGTTACCTTGTGTTACCAGACCTTTCTTAGATAAATACACTGTAAGTACACTATAAGTACATGTTAGTACACGTACTGTAAAATAAAGTGCAACCGTGATGTTTTTATCAGCTGTTTGGACTCATTCTGACGGCACCCATTCACTGCAGAGGATCCACAAGTGATGCAATGCAAAATGTCTTCAAATCTGTTCCTATTGACAAACAAACTCATCTACTGTTCATCCTGGATGACCTGAGGGAGGATGTGGATGGAAAACTATGTATTACAATGAAATGAAAATATATAACGTAGATGAAGAGAACCACAATAGTTAATCAGTCACTGCTGTGATTTTGAGACACACTAATATACCTCTTTCTCTCTCTCTCTCTCTCTCTCTCTCTCTCTCTCTGTCTTCAGATATATATATGTTTTAATATCTTCCGGGATATGCCAGGAAGCTTGCTGTAGTGTGTTTGTGTTCAGCTCAGCATCTGCGCTGCAGTCAAATGAATGTTTGTTTTTCCATTGAGGGTGTGGGATGTTTTTTCAAGCCCCATTGCTCAAACACACACACACACACACACACACTCGTTTACCAATGCAGTCAGCTGTGCTCTGCCAACCATTTAAAAGTTTTCTCGTCTGTCCATCCTGGATTTGTTTAAAGATTTAAATATTTGATCAAATGCTTCCATCAGCGTTTGAGTCCGTCTGATGCTTCTCGCTCCTTTCACGTGGACTCTATTGTTTAGTCGACTCTTTCACCATCCTTGTCATCAGGATTTCATTTTAAAACCTTTTTGTCTTTTTTCTTTTCTCCTTGATATGTTTTAGTTTGTGTCCAGGTTTTCAGATGCGTTCAGAACCAGCTGTTTTTCTCAGAAGTTGCCCCTTCATAGATTACTAACATAAGTTAACTCGGACATGGTTCTCCAATAATTCTGATGAAGAAATAAATATAGAAACAATCCGTCAAACAGTAATATTAAATAAAATAAATGTAACATATACATACTGAGATCTTTGACTTTTTTGATAATTGTAATATTGATTATGCGAGCAGAAACATAACTGAGATACTTCCAGGATACTTCTAATAGAGACAACAGTGAGATTGCTGTGGTCTATTTCTGTAGGAGAAAAACCGAGAGGCAGAAGACATCTCAATTTGTTCTCAATTTAATCTCAGTGTCTAGCACAAACAATCGAGATGATAAAGATTTATAGTTCAAGGTTTATAAATAAAGATATAGATCAGGTGTAACTGTTTCTCAGCTCTATGATGATCCTCCTAATGATATAGCTCTATACTGATCATTAAACACATGTAATCAAACCCTGACATACAGATGTAATTCTTTATACACAGATGCTTACATTTAGTTTCTTTACAAACATTATATAGTTATGGCAATAAAATATATAACATACATACACTGTATGATTACACCTTAGATCAAATAAAAATAAAATATGACTCATATAGGTCTTCAAACTTCAGAAAGCATCCTCAAATAAGAAAAGAGAGACAGGAGCAGAGAGAGAAAAAGAACATGAAGATCTTCCATCAGTCCTTCACTGATCCCAGTTCAGCAGGGAGACCTTCTGCTTTCCTCCACTGAGCATTTCGCATCCTGAACCATTTCTACAGGAAAGAGAGAGAGAGATAGAGAGAGAGAGAGACAGACAGAGAGAGAGAGAGAGAGACAGAGACAGACAGACAGAGAGAGAAAGAGAGAGAGAGAGACAGAGAGAGAGAGAGATATTAGACTGACTGTTAATTAGGAGATATCACATAATTGCAGAGATTTTATTACTTCTAAAGAAAATTGTATTGTTGCTTGCAATACGTTTTCAATTTGTGTGTTTACATGTACCATTTTTTGTCAGTTGTCAGATTCAAGTGTTTCCATGCTTATTGTTTTCCTGTTGATCTGATTGTTTCTGGTCCTCAGAATTAAATTGAGCTCAGATCAAGCTCAGTCAGATCAATTGAGGTGTTAACATGAAGCCTTTTCAATCTTATTAAGCCATCAATCTATAAATGGAGTATTTGAATGCGTTATCCAAATCTTTTTCAACACAGGTGAAGAACTGACTAAATATTTCACTTCTACACACTAATCTTAAACTATCCCAAATTTGCTGATTTTCAGAGAAACAGACAGTTGCATAACAGCTCTGAGGTACAATGATCTTTAACACTAGCATTGCAACACACTTGCAAAACTGTCAGTGTTTTACATAACTAACTACGAGAGTATAAATAGCTCTGTATAAAATCTCTTTATTTGGTAGGGTGATTATGCATCCACTTTTTCCCTATTTTTAAACTCCATAAAATGTCTTGGTTTTGGCTTTGTTGTCCTTTTTTTTTAATACCTGTTAAAGGTAACGACTGAAAAGCAGTTTGACCAATTGCATGCAGGCATTGTACATAATTGACCAATCATGGCATAATGTATGAGGTAAAGAAACCATCAATAGGAAAACAAAGCCAAAACACAGACATTTTAGGCAATTTAGAGGCATCGTCACTCTACTTTTGATAGTATTTTGTTTGTTCACCTAAAAAATACACCACTATGTCAAAAAGAGCAAACACTGTGTGAACTGTATTTCTGTGTTTGTGCGAACAGCAGCGCCGCTCATCTTCAGCTCACAGGTTTTAGTGCAGCATGGGTAGTGTTTGGCTCAGAGTCAAATGCTACACATGCTGCACTAAAACCAGTGCGGTTGTAGTCCACTCATCACTAACCCACAGTACACACAGAGTCTGTTTACTACAACACAGCAAGCAGGCATGACCGGTTTACAGAGATAGAGAGAGAGAGAGAGAGAGTTGTACACCTGTTCCTCATACCGCACCCTCTGTGTTCAAGTTTTCTTAGCATTAAAATAATGCAAAGTGGTGATTCATTTTTTCCCTGGGTCATATTTGCCTATAAAGCCATATGAGGCACTGCGCTTAGCTTTCAAAGTGAGATTTTCATGACAATTTTGCACATTTCTCACAAAGGATCTTATATTAGGGTTATTGTTGGTCTTAAAAATAATTAATTCGCCCTTCCACAAACCGGCAGACCTTGTAAATGTCTTACGTCGGAGAAGAAATCAGAATCCTGTTATCTTCCTCTGTATTTTTGTCTGGTTTTCCAAATCGTACATCAACATTAACTCCTTAAATCAAGATGCATTTAATTAAGATGCAAAATGAAAATAAGAAGTCTAAGAAAGTGTTTTCTTAAACAATTAGTAAAATAAAGTTAGGTTAAGATCAAAACAAGAACCAGTCTTTACTGTCACTTTCATTTAATTTAATGCATCCGTTTGACTAAAATAATTACTTTCTTTCCAAAACCCCCCACTTCTGTAATATTGTATATTAACTATGACTTGGGGAGGAGTGAATACACTTAAGTACACTATTCACACACCCCGAAAAGGGTGAATTGCTAAGCCTGTTCTATTGTGCAGGGTGGTTCATCACAAAGGCGTTCACATTTTGTATAAATGCACTTGGTTTTTCACAATCATAGTGACAGAAACAGACCAGCCTCAAGATGGAATGTGTTTCCAGTAACATTCTTCTAAACTTAACACTGTCATCATTAGAAGTGTTCCTCGTATCTATTAGAGACGCATTACAGCATTACTAATCTGAGGCAGAAGTATAAATCTGCCTTAACTTCTCCATTACATCATGACTCCTGTGTGGGCTTTTCCTTTGAAAGAGTGTGTTTAGAAATCAGACACAATGCGTTTGAACACGTCGACCGTATATCCGTAAGAGGGAAGGCACGTCCAGAGGTGCTCCGGGTCGGCTATTGTGCTAAACACTTTGTTTATGGTCAGTGTCAGCTCTCCGTTCACATGCCTTTGGCTTTTAATGCTGTCAGTGTGTTATTTTGAGCTGGTGACAGCAAAACAGGAATGAAGACAATGCAAGAGAGGAGCTTGCATCAAGGGTAACGTGGCTTGGTTAAAGATCTCATTCATGTGTTCACTGAGAAGTTGCATGTTCACATCCTGGAAGGGTTGATCCATGAACTATCATCGTGCAATTAAGAGTTTTAACCTCCAGAGCGACTCAGTTCAAGTAAAGTCATTTTGAGCAATGAAAAACACCTCTTTAACATTTATTGTCGTCATTAACTTTCCCTGATCAAATAAAGCCAGGCAGGCTGTTATGCAATAAAAGCTCAAGAACCATGTCGACTGAAACAAAATGCACCCTGGACACACATCATGACAAGTTTTTAACTTTTGTAATTACACTGAGATGTGAATGCCATGGTAAAGTAGTATATATATATATATATATATATATATATATATAAAGCATCCCAGCTAACAAGAATACGTACGCTAATGTTCACATTAATCATTTCTCAATGGTCTCAGAAAATTAAATGTTGTTAATAAACTGATTAGAGAAAAACTCTAAACAGTTAGAGAAAACATTAAGGTAAGGTTCAATTTGATGGTCCTTTTTGAAAGGTGCATATTACATTATTTCATTACATTTCCAATAAATTTACGTTATTCTGCTTATTGAATTTTTTTTTTATTTTATTTATAAGCAGCCTATATTATTATGTATCAAAACTGTTTATATATATATATATATATATATATATAGATATAGATATAGATAGATAGATAGATAGATAGATAGATAGATAGATAGATAGATAGATATAGATATATATAGATATAGATATATAGATATATATTATCTATAATATCACAGTCAGGTTTTGACATTAAAAATAGTAATGCGCTTGCGATTCCAACACTAATCGTATTTGCTTGTTTGTATAGATAGATAGATAGATAGATAGATAGATAGATAGATAGATAGATAGATAGATAGATAGATAGATAGATAGATAGATAGATAGATAGATAGATAGATAGATAGATAGATAGATAGATAGATAGATAGATAGATAGATAGATAGATAGATAGATAGATAGATAGATAGATAGATAGATAGATAGATAGATAGATAGATGGAGCTCACCGCTGTATCCTCTTCGCTCAGCCCACACTCCGCAGCGATCAGCATCAGTGTGGTGAAGTCGGGATGTTTGCTGACCTTCGTGAAGTTTTCCTCCAGAACTCTAATCTGATCCTCCGCTAAACACATCCCGAACATCGCCACCTCGTTTTCGCTCGCGCTCATGTTTCAGCTCCAGACAGACAAACGGGAAACTTATATCACAGCTCGACTAATGTCAGTCTCGGGGAGTCATGCAAATAAAGTCCAAAGTCTGCAAAAGAAGCGTCAGCCTTCACGAGGAAATGCTTTGGAAAAGAGAAAACACACAGTCAGTGTGAGATGCGCAGAGTGGAGTCCGCTGACGCGTGTGCACGCCTCTCTTCAGGGGCAGCTCGAGCGTGTACTGTACCTGACGATGGCCAAACTCCATCTGCATTACGTAATGCGCTCCGGGTGACGTCACAGCGGGGCTGAAGCCCGACAGAGCTTTTTAAAGTACCTCAGACAATGAAATCATACAGTGTTTAACTCATAAAGCTGTCAAGAACATGTCCTGGCCATTTCACCTCAAAATAAATAAATAAATGAAATAATAAATAAATGTTGTATTTATTAGGAATATTAATAAATAACGATAAAAGCACCTGTATTATTATTGTAATTATAATTATTATTATATTTAATGTATTTAACATATTTATATAATGTATTAAAATATTTAAAGTAGAATAGTATAGTAGTGTACTTTGAAGTATACGTAATTTTTTTAATACAATCAGATTTACAAACATTTAGTATTACAGATTTAATGTATTTAATATATTTATATTGATTAAATGTATGAATAAATTCAATATAGTAGTATAGTAGCTTGATCATGTGTTATGTGAAACTCGTGCGGGCTGTGCAGCAGTAATTTCAGCAATTTGATTATATCTATTCTGTACAAAAACGTTCTGTGACATGGTTCTTTGATTGATTATCTTCCTGTCTCTCAAACATCTCAGGTACTAAATTCAACCCCCTGGGTGTTTTGGCAGATGTGTTAGGTATTTCTCCATCAATGATGGGAATGCAGTAGTTTACAGTACTTGTGTTGTGCTTGTGAAAGCCATGACCGTGAAGAATGCTGAGCGGTGAGTTCTGTGAAAACAGAAACACCAGTCTGTCATTTACCAAAAACACATTTCAGCTGTAGAGGATCCTGCGGGCGTTTGTCAGAGAACTCAATGGAAGGGAGGTTTCTGTGGAGGAGGAGAGGAAACGGGGAACACAGATATCCAGACTCCCACAAAGAGACCACTGGACCCTCTGGACTGATTATATATCACAGCCCCTATAAACACACACACACACACACACACACACACACACACACACACACACACACACACACACACACACACACACACACACACACACACACACACACACACACACATACACACATACACACACACACACTTCCTCACTCTGTAGAGCTGCATTCTCTCAGCAGTCGTAACTTATGTAAAAAGTTGGAGATGTTTAAAAGAAAGAATTTTCACACAATATGCTTTTCAGTGCTGCTTTCATGATGATATATCTAACATCTATGATGTGATTTGATATTCTCCTGTCAGAGTCACCTGCTCAGGTGAAAGAAACACAGTTGACAGTGTAACACAAGACTCTTGACACTTCCAGGGAACTACAATAACCTTTTTTATTTTTTTAACCTGTAGTGTTATTTTAGCATTATTATTAAGATTTAATCATTTTAGTACTTCACCTTATTTAGTTAAGTTAGTTTCAGTGTTATTTTAATATGATTGAGATACTATGGTGGTATTTATGATGTTTTTTAATTAGCTTTTATTTAGAAATTTTAATTTTAGTTAAAGTTTTAGTATGTGTTTTTGTCATTTGTATGTTTGTTTGTTTTCTTTTATGTCCATACTGTTTTCATTCAATTTAGTTTTTATTTGAGTCGTTAAATGTTGCCTCGCTTTTAGTTTTAGTTCAGTTTGTTTTAATTCAAGTAACAACAATCTTTGATCGTTTCAGGTTTAACAATCATAACCCTGGCAACATTTCACATTTTGAAGTTCTTTAAGGTTTATGTAAATAAATAATATGTATATATTTGCATATGTTTTAATAGTTTGCATTTCAGTTCTAATAATTCTAGTTAAGAATCTAATTCTCTTTAGGATTAAATTGTGTTTGCACAGAAGCAAGTCACGTAAAAATCCATCACTGTTTAGCATTTTCATGACATTTTAATGTTACTTATTCATAATCTGAAAAGACACATAGGAAGTTCACAATGGTGAATTGTTATGTAATTGAAAGCTCTCATTTCTGGTTGCTAGGGTGTCCAGGATTGTTGCTAGGTGATCTGTATGATGTTTTAGATCTTGCTTAGTATTTGTTTACTCACTCAACTCCAAAAAGCCCAAGTGTGTGAAATATCAATAGTCATGCTTGCCCCCAGTGATCAGCTGCATTTATACTTACACTGTTAAATGCAAATGCAAAGCTTCGAGAAACTGGGTCATGAAACCGAAGCTCGTCCTTCACTTTTGTGCCGAAACAAAACAGAATCAATGCAGGTGACTCAAAATACTGTCTTTTATTTCTATGGCATTGAGTTTTGTATTGATTCCTGCCCTTTTAGCATCATTTCTCCACCTCCTTTAACCCTAAGTGTTTTTCTGTTGCCCGAGGAGAGGGTGTTGGGTTTGAATGACTCACAGTTTTGTTTTCTGGAGCTCTTTGAGAAGGTTTGGGTAACAGTGTCCATACCTGCTCCTGTGAACACAGGCGCTCAGTCGCTCACCTGGAGGGCTGTTTTCTGCTCACGCTCTGAAAAGCCCTGTATTTAATGAGAGATTTTCATAAGTCAGAATGCTGTTGAACTCGTGATACTGTGTTATTAGGTATTATTGTATTTACTGTATAAGGGTGGAGAGGTGACATGTTTGGATAGGGAGGAGATCAGGTGTGGACGTCCAGGATGAATCTTTAGCAATGTTAGTTAGAGAGAAGATGACTTTAATCCGAAGTGTTTAGTCAGCAGGGTGGAGAACAAGAGCACATATACAGCACATGGTTTCATACCTGATTATATAAACAACAAACATTCAGACACAATATAGTGAATATAAAGGTGTTTGAACTTTGAACTGAATCTAATGCCTTGAGGATAACATGTACCTCAGATAGATCAGTTGAATTGTCTGGTTGATTTATCTGCCAATATCTGGCCAATTTTAATATTTGTATGGATTTTGAGTAAATAAAGCGTACAATTAGCTTTCATTTAATTTCAGGATTTTTATGTATCATGTATAATGCATGTATAATGTAGAAATATCTATACATAAAATATAATTTATAAACAGATGTATATTAAATATCTATAAATACAATAAATATATGATTCAGCCAATATTTTTTAAATTTTACTGTTTGCATCAGCCAATAATAATGCACACATTTGACTTTTAAGTAAAGAATATGATTTCTAAATATGTATAAATTATAATTAAAATAAAAAATATTATCATTTAATTTATGAATATCTACAAATTAAATGCCTACTAAATAAATATGATCTTCTGTCTAATATAAATGACAATATTTATCAGTGCTAATTAATAATCAAATTTAATAATAATTTAATTTCTAACTGATTATTAACACAGAATTGAAACCACACAGACTTTACATTTTTAAGTTCTTTTTCATATTAGCATTTTTACCAAACACTGAGAAGACGAGAAGGAATGAGCTTTTGTTGCTTTACCCCTGACTTCATTTTTCTTTCTTAATGGAGAGACAGGATTCCTGCTTGCTGTGCCTTTTTAACTTTAGTTCCAGTTTTAAGAAATGTGCCAGAGATAGATGGATTTAATTGATACAGTGTGTGTGTGTTTGTGTGTGTGTTATTGTGTATGCTGGCTGAAGGCATCAGGATATCATAGCAATAATAACATCTGAACAGAGACTGACATTACAGCTCCTGTTAACGTGAGTGTGTATTACATGGAGAAAAGACCTATATGTGTCTAGATTGAAGTTCTGGTTAATTTTGTAAGATCTTGAGTGAAAACAGATCCAGTATCAGCAGACCTCCATCCAACTCTCGGGACATTTCCACACCATTGCAATAGCTTTCACAACACCGAACGCATGCCTGACCCTTCACTTACATATTTTGATTAGCTTGATTTCCACCAAGACTGCTTTTCAGTTTAGTTTAACGCATCACACCTGTTTAAATCCATTCTGCAAAACCATTTCTCCCAAAACCAACACAGAAAATACATGCATAAGCCCAAGTAATAATATTATAATCAATACTATAATCAATATAATATCATTATTCAACAAAATAATAATAATAATAATATGAAACCTTGATTGTACAAAAAAAGTAAATTTCTTAAAAAGTAAATGGTATTTAGGATGGGACTCAGAAGCTGAACACACGTCTGACCCTTCACTTATGAAATATTTCAGCAATTTTGCTCTGAATAAGACTGTTGTACTTTGTTTAATTTAAAACATTTTACCTTGTTTAAATCTGTTCCACAGATTTCCCTCAAGACCAACACAGAAAATGCATGTCTAAATAAAAACAAAAAAATTAAAGAATTATTATAATTAATATAATGATATCAAATAAAAAGAAGTGTTTCAAAACCTTGAGAGTCCACAAAATTAAGTGGGTTATGTGTGAACAAATATATATATATATATATATATATATATATATATATATATATATATATATATATATATATATTTTTTTTTTTTTTTTGTGGAACATTCTTTAAAACACTTTATATCTTTTCTATTCTATTCAGGTCTTTTGTCCTGATGATTGACATGTAATGCGTAAACAAACATGCGTGTGTACACACAGGTGTGTGAATGCATGAAATGTTTCTGAAAAACACTGATCAGGAAGAGTCAGTCAGTATGCGGATAAAGATCGATAAACAACACTGAGCTGAATAACACACATGTATTTAGTAAATACTGTGAAATTGTATCACAATTTAAAACAACTGCGTTTTATTTGAATATATTTTAAAAGGTAAAAGCTGATTTTTCAGCATGATCCTTCAGAAATCATTCTAATATGATTTGCTGCTCAAGAAACATTTCTTACTATTAGGCTATCAGTTGAAAACAGTTGTGCTGCTTCATATTTTTGTGGAACCGGTTACATTTTTTAAATGTCTTTACTGTCATACTCTAAATAAAAGTAGTAATTCATCTCTTACATAATAGAAAAGATCAAAAATAGACTGTAAACAGATTCCACTGTGGATCTGAAGATGATTATAAATGAAACCACTGACATTTGTGTTTTTATATTTTTAAAGATTCAGCAACATGTTTACTGAACCCTGGTCTGCCTTTTGTGAGGAGTACCGCAGTCTCCCCCGTTTCCTGTCAAACAATGCATATTGTGCTCAGACAGGAAATGCCTCCATGATCTTCTGTGGCCTGCGTACATTTAATGCATAAAAATAAGCATCTATGTGTGCGTGTGTGTACAAACAACAGAACTAAATATGATGCAAAATGTTCCACAGAATAATTACAGCGATCTTAGTGCATGTCACGCTGTAACCAAAGCACAAGACGAGAGCCATGGAGACGAGAAACATGCTTGGATCACGTAAAGGGAAAATGTGGTCATTTATCTGGGCAGGAGGAAGCTTGTGACATCATTCTCACAAAATATCGTTTCAAGAATTCTGTAGTGGAAAAGAGACACTGTGCGTGTGTGTGTGTGTTCAGTCTCTGCAGGAGAGGACACGTGTTCCCATCTACACCGGCCAGTGAACGAGTGAACCTCGTATTGTGCGTTCACGAACAATTCACAATTCATCAATCCTTTACTTTTACTATTTAAATCCAAAAGTATCCTAAAGGTCAGTTTAAGCCCAAAGTATACTTCAGTTTCGACACAAACGCTAAGCATATGTAGGCTAACAATGAACTTATTTTATAGGCTACGCATGAATTACAAATTGGGAAACTCTATTAAATTTACAGGACCTTCATAAAATTGAATAAAACACACCTGGTGCAGAATCATATCTGAATTGTCGTGTGCGCAACACTGGACAAGGATGAACTTTCATGTGCGCCACATGCTTTGTACACACTTTGAAACAACAAACCTGGATAGTCCACTTTGAGGACAAACTAAGTGCAAAAATAAAATATATCAAGGGGCATGTGCAAGCTGCATGAGCCCGTGGGGTTAAAATGTGGCCGAGTTCAAAAACTTACCAGAAAACCAAAACCAAACACTATAGAATACAAAAGACATGTATGTATAGTTTTGAAAGGGTCAGATTTCTTTGGTTATTTCAAATATGAAATTCACTCCTAAGCTTAGTGAACCGTTTTGGAGAATTTGATGTTTCCCCATTCAGAGAGATAGGAGCTGCAGTTGGATGCCCAAGAGCCGTTTCAAAGATGGCTGCAAAGTGACATGACTTGTCTTCAAGAGACTTTTGCTTTACGTAAGACCTTAACATTTTCATCCCACATTCCCACCATCTGCATGAGAGCAATAATCATTTTCGGACATGGTTACTGTGAAATCCACAGACTGTGGTAAAGCTTGAGGGTCATTTGGATCTTAATGACGCACAGCACGAGAAAGCCCTCGTGTTTATCCCGCATCCTGCATGACTGCACCAGTCGACCCCAATCTCACTCTCAACACAAACTCTCTTGATGACACTGCTTTACATGGGAAATATAAATCTAGATTCACTTTCGTCCTCATTAAGACTAAACGAAAGCATTTTGTTTTCATCTCTGCATTGTTGCTCTATTATTAGACGCTTTTAAGAACAAGAAACAAGAAGTGTGTTGCTTGCACCCCCTTTTGATTATTATCATTAAGAATAAGAGTCATTCACACACCCACACAGGAAAATCCCTGTTAATGGTCTCATTTTAGATATTTAAAAAATGTTAACAGTTTTGACCCCAGACCACAAAACCAATTGAGCTTTACAGAGAGCCTCTAACACCACAACCAAGTCCCAGGGGGGAACACGGGACCGTACTGGAGGACTCAGCCTCAGCACACACAGCGGAGGAAACATGTCACTAGGGGGTGTCTGCTCACTGACTGGCCAACCGAGGGGGACATGGTAGGCCGCAATGGTGGAGTGGGTCAACCCAGCAGAGATCCTGGCTTGTACAAACTCCAGAACTGTACCAACTGGGCAGTTAGCTGGGTCAAGCTGGCAGTCTCTGCACCATGAGGTGAAGAGTTTCCACCTCGGGGCGTACAGTTTCCTCACAGAGGGAGCTCTGGATTGGAGGATGGTCTCAACCTCGGTTGAGAGACCGGATGCTATGAGCTGTGAATGGCAGAGAGGCAGAGAATGCCTCGGCCAAGTCTGTCCCATAGCATCCAGTCCCAGGGGAGAACCAGAGGGGACACTGCGATGTCTCTTGAGTCACAAAGAGGTCTACCTGAACCTGAGCTTGGCCACCGCGCAAGTAACAACCTCCAAAAGCTCCTCATACCAGGGTGAGTGGGATGGCGAATCCCCTTCCCCATCTCCCCGGGGGGAAGAAACCACGGAGCATGCTTCCGATCCCAGGGATTGGGCACCGGATCTGGCAGATGAGGAAGGAGATAGGGACTTGCCCATCTCCATTCCCTCCATCAGATCCTCGGCAGAAGCGGGGCCAGACCCGATCTGGAATCGCCCTTCAAATGCTTTGTCTTCATCTTGCTCTTAAGACATATTTTGGAGCTTATAGGAACAAACTACACCAAACGGGACTCACAAGACAGACTGATAACATGCACACACAGAGCGCTTGCTGAAAGACGAGAAGCTGATGCCAGCTGCACAGCTAGAGCTTTTACAGATTCCTAGTCCCTTACGTCACCCCACCCGTGATGTCACACCCTTCCATTGGACATACTGCACACGATATTTAGAGTCGCTCATGCTAAAGGTGTTCCCCATAGGAACTGATGGTTCTGATGGGTTATTTTCAATTCTTTTTTTTTTTTTTTTATTATTTAAAAAGTTTCAAACCTCATTTTGATTTTTGCAAAACATGAAAATAAAATAGACTACAAAAAATAAAAATAAAAAAATATTCTTAATTGACCTGATTAAATAAATATAAATAAAATAATAAAACAAATAAAAAAATACCACTTATCCAAAGCAACTCACCGTACAAATGAAATCTGCAGCAGACAATGAACAAAACACCCAAAACTAGAATTGCCATTTCATTTTATTCAATAAACTTGTCATAAATTATAGCACATTAAAATATTTTTTGTGTTGAGTTACAAAGTGGATAGCAACATTTGTTAGTGGCCTGATCGGTTTTCTCAAAGAAAACAATGCATTGTTACCCAGGGACGTCGTAGCTCCATTAAACGGTTTCAAGCAGCTGATGTTGAGGAGACGAGAGGAGAGTTCGAGCAGCCACTTTCGAGTCGATGCTGGATGAAGACAGATGAATTATTACACTATCATGATGGACACGGCTTCACAAGTCACATTACATAAGGAGAGCAGGCATTGGGAGAAGGGAAGAGACTGGAGGGGAACAAAAGAAGAAACTAAAGAAAACATATAACAGTACAAAGTGTGTATGAATGGTTTTGCAGTGATTAATTATACTCAACAAAGAGCTCTGAGTTTAGCTTGTATTAAAAAACCCAAATACATGCTTACAATGATTCTGACAATGGAAACGAACACAATAATTCAGTGTGAAAATAAACACAGAAAATGTTTTTCGCTGCGTCTTGGCTACTCATGATGATGGCTAAATATGAAAGGGGAGTAAGCAGATGAGAATGATTGACAACAGCTTGTTCAGTGTCTCTATGTGCAAGTCAAGTCCACAATATTTCAGCTTTGTCCTCTGCGCTCTATTATTCCCCATAATAGTCCATTAATCACTGACTTTTTAACTTCTTTTATACTTAATTGTCTTTAAACAACCCCCCCCCTTCCCTCCCCCAGATGGGACACAGGCTGTGATTGGCCAGTGGGGTCAGGGGGCATGACTCTGCCTCTCTGCGGTCCAATCAAAGAGCTCCCTTGCTAAAGTTGAGCCGCGGAACAGAAGCTAGCCTTAAACTTTTGGGCCGGTTCTGTGGGGTTCCTCCATTCTACTTCGACATCTGCTGCTGAATGTGAAGCAAGAACTCATAATAAGAGAAGGTAGATTCAGTGCGGTCCTCCACGAGGTGCTGGAAAAAACTGGTCTTGGTCGAGCCATCGTCCCTGGAAAAAGACAATATTGCAAGAGGCTTAAAGTCATGCATAATCATCATTATTGGCTCTATTTTATTGTAAATGATTTATCTATGCATGTTCCTTCCAACTCATCATCAGAACGTTTTTATTTCTGGTCTTTAAAAGTACAAAGGAACTTTCAAAGGAATGCAACTCCCACAGTGAGAGGAGGCAGTCTGTGATAGCATAAAAACACACCATCCTCCCTCAGGAACAATATACTGCCCTGTGACTATGAATAAGAGGGGCAGAAAGGGAACGATACAGGGATTGAGAAAGATGTAGAGGAAGAACGCTGTATTGATTCAGGAGAAAAAGAGAAAGCAGTCTTACTTGACCACATGAAAAGCAGGAGGGAAGGTTCTAGACTCCAGTAGCCAAGAAATGAACGCTCGGGTTCGCTCTGAATAAATCGTCTGCAGCTCAGGGATCTCAGTCTGGAAAATGACAACAACAACAATAAATGTGTTTCCAATTCATTCCAAAATTGCTTCTGTTTCTGTCAGTAAGATGAAAGGTAAAACGCTGTTCTGCGGTCAAAAAATATTCTACATTAAATTAGTTCACAGATTAATTAATTATATATGTTTATTGACTCTGTTTGATCGTCACTGCCCTTGGTAATATATATGTGCTAAATCTTAAATCCAAAATACACAGAAACAGAATTTCTGAAATAAATCAAATTTATTGTGAAGCTGGTTATTGTTAAACTAAAAAGTTTAATAGATTATTAAGTTGTTTAAGTTTAATTAATTTAATTGATTTTTTTTAATAAAGAAAATCTAATTAAACAATAAAAAAAAATATCTATAAAAATTAAAACTGAGAAACAGAATTATTTTTAAAAAATAATATAGAATTTGGGGAAATTTCAAGGACCCCAAAAAAGTTAACACTTGATAAATTTTTAATACATATTTAAATAAGTTAAACAATTGAAATTAATTAGACATGATTTTTGATCACTAACATTTAATCTAAAATTAATACAAAATGAAGAAAAAGTTAAAACATTAAAAACTGGAATGTAAAAAGAAAATAATACAACTGATTTCATTTAAGGACAAATGTTCCTAAAATGTATTGTTGTTGCTGTTTTTGTTTGTATTTTTATTCTATAAGTTGCATGATTTCAATTAATTAGTCATGCTTTCTGATTACAAACATACAATTTAAACTTTAAAGCAATTAAACATTTAACAGATAAAATAAAAAATCTGGAAAAAAATTAAACGGTTTTCAATCCTGTTTTCAATTTATTTAAGCTTTAGTCATTTTGTTCCGTCTTCGTCATTTTTTTTTGTTTGTTTTTAGGACATTTCAGTCAATTTTAATTTGATTTCAAGTTATGACATTTTTTTCTGGCTTTAGTTTTAGTTAAGACGCCTATATATAAATGACCATAAAATAATAATATGAATATTAATAAGGTGTGGACAGCTGGTAACTTTATCTAATTACAAAAGACTTTGTCAATATGCTTGTATTTGTGACATCAATGCAATGTGATTTCTGAAAATGCTATTTTTGTGGCTTAGTGTCAAGTACATCGTGAGCTTTATGTGTCTTTTTTTTTAAAAAAGAGAAAGAAAGATCCTGTTGTCCTTAGGATAAATATGATGTGTCACCTTTAACACAACAAGGTGAAAGAAAATACTTGTGAGAAATGGAAAACAGATCACAACGCACACACACTCACCATGTTGGAGGGTAAGGATGAATAATTGGGGTAGCCCAACACGTCCCGTATGAATGTCTCGTCACAGCACTTCCCCACCCACAAATACATCACCTACAGAGCAAAGGGCAGAAATCAGGGTGTAGAATAAATGAGAGGAGCTGGGATCTTGATAAATTAATGTGTTTTCACGCAGTGATGCTTACGCTGCCACAGTCCATGAGGAAGGCTCCCTCTCTAGTGAGTTTCTCTGCAGTGAGCTGCAGTAAGGGAGGCTGAGGAATCACAGAGTCATTCAGGTGCAGCGCCGCCTACAGGACAGATAACACACTCTATTCTTTCTATCCCACACTTCAAAAAAAATGAAAAAATGGCTGTTGAAATTTGACTTGCTGTTGTTTGTTGATTTGTGCAGGATGATTTAGAAAAAGCATTTCAACTTCAACTGCCTGAATAGTTACGTTTTTGTTTGTCTGTTGCAGTGCCACAATACCACTATATAACTTATGAAAGTCTGCTAATGATGTATAACCAAATGTGAGTAGATATCAACACTGATAAACATATTAAATAAAACATTTAATCCATATTAGCATCTATATACAATAGGTTTGAAGTAGGGCTGCACAATTAATTGTAATAAAACCAAAAGTCATGGTTTAGGTTGCTTAGAACTTGCCAGACATCTTCCCAAACTGTAACGAAAAGCACACATACACTGACTGTTGACATCAAAAGAAACACTTCAAAGGCTTCATGGAGTTATCAAAACAAAAATTAATTAAAGACTGATGGTTTGATGTTTGAAAATTAACAATTTCAGACAGCCATAAATATTAGTTCTATAATTTATTTGAAAATAATAGTTATAACAATAAATAAACTAAAGTTTTTTATATCATCTACTAATAAATAATAGCAATATTAATAAACAATAAGAGCTGTTATTAAAAAAAATATTAATATTATTGTCATATTGATATGTAAATCGCAACATTTTAAATCTATTTTAAAGCAATTTACAATAAGGTAACATTAATGCATTAATGTAAATTAACTAACAATGATCAATTCACTTGTTATTAGTATTTATTAATCTTTGTTAATGTTAGTTAATAAAAATACAGCCGTTCCTTTTAAGCTTGTTATCTCATGTCCATTAACTACTGTTAACAGATACTTTTGATTAGTTAATGTTAAATTACTCTACCCCTTTATGTTCAATAGTACTGTATTAGTTCGCTAGTGCATTTCTTTATTTTCCCACTAGGGGTCAGTATCTCCTTTAGTGTTTTTGAGGGGTTCTTCTTTGATTATATTTTGCATGCACTATGACTGCGCTCTGTTGTGATAGAAATACAAAACTTGTGCTTGTGCGAACTATCCATATAAGAACTAGGAGCCTCCCGTCTTTTGGTTTTACTAAAATAATAATAATGATAAAATAAAAAAATTAAACAAAATAGTTTTCTGCAAATTCTTGTTCTACATCTTTTCAAGTACCACGGTGGTAATTTTTATGTTGCTTTGTTGTTTCATTTTTTAATAATTCATGAGTAGACAAATCCTATTTACCTTGCCATACAGACATATGTAAAAAATTAATAAAAAGTTCAAATCAAATTGTTTTATGCAAACCACGAGATTAATGTTCAACATCTCCCCACACTGTCAGAAATAGGGGTACAGTAGGAGTCCATTTCGGTCCCCCAAGGTACAATCTATACTAATGTACCCCATAAGGCTTATTATTGGACCTCAAGGTACATATATGTCCCCAAGCATTAAAATGTACATATATGTACCATTTCTTTGAAAGGTTAAGGTACAATATCAAGAGCCAGCCCTGATTGGCTGCTTGATTTTCAATTTAAAAGAACGTCCAGTTCGCGGTCTTTCTTTTGGCAGAGAAGTCATATTCAAGTTCATGTTCTACTAAATCTAACTAAAGAGGAAAGACCTATTATATTTTTACAGAATAGTGAAAAAAAGAAACAAATGTATAACTTTCTTCTACAGTAGCTGTAAATAAATGTTAGGATTATAGATGTTGAACAGTATTTTGAACTGCCTGTTAATCTGTGTACTGAACCTGCAATTAATTGCAGTATATTCTGCAACCACATGGTGGCAAAACTGTCACAAACGGACTTATTTAAAAATGTAATCTTGTGATTCTTAGATCTTGAATTCTGATCACGTCCAGCATTTAAATCCACAGCAATGTGTCTTGGTTTGTTAAATCATTTATTTTTAATAAAATGTGCTTGTATGTTTACAGTTTCACAATCAGAAAAGTGTGTCCTGTCATTCCTGTAGCCACACTTTCTCTCACTGCATGTTTAGCTCGCTGCATAGGCTGAGTAGCCACACACTCAACCGAGGGCAGAAGATAAATATTTACCAATAGACTTAAAGATGAATAAATGCTTTAGAATGGTATTCATTGTTAGTTCTCTGTTAATGAATGTAAGTTCAGTAATGTTAAAGCTGCGGTAGGGAACTTTTGATGCTCTAGCGGTTAATAAACAGAACTGCTTGCGTCTTGCGGAAGAACATCGTTGCCGGAGCTACTTCTCTCTGTTTATGTCTATGAAGAATCTCAAAGGTACTGAGTTACTCCGCCGTGGTACCCCCGAAGCAATCTAAAATAGTCTGAATATAAACACTTATTATAGGTGCACCCTAGTGATTCAGGACAAGCCAAAAACACGATTTGGAAAATGGATTCATGGTGTACTCGCTTATTATGTTCATTTTTCTACATTTTGAACACAAACAAAGTTACGGACCGCAGCTCTGATTGGTTGTTTTTTACCGGGAGTGATGGAGTTTCTGCAAATGGCAATAGGACCACTGGGAGGAGCCAGAGGAGCTTGATTTTTTCCACAGATTATCTGTCTCATATTCTACTGTCAGGAGATAATGACAGGTTTAATAAATATGTAAAAAATATATATATTTTTTTTACAAAAGTTCCCTACAGCACCTTTAACAAATAAAACCTTATTAAAAGGGGTTACTCATCAATTTGTTTGTATTACTGTAGTATGACTATGTTATGTCTTTGCACGATGTCATTTAGGGAGGCTTTTTATCATAAAGCAGTATGTAGAAAACTAATAATACAGTCACTAATTAAAGGGCCAGCGCTCCCTGGCCCATCCTGGGATTAAACCTGCTGCTCAAAGGCTCAATGGTAACAGATGCTGATAAGGAGTATTAATCAGTATGGAGGGACTCTACAATCCTGCACTATTATATTCCACACCTGTATGAATGTGCGTTACCTGTTCGGTCATGTTGTCGATGCGGTACAGGTCTGGATGAACCATGCTCATGATCTGCTGCAGCGGCTGACTCTTCAACTCGCACATGGAAAACACTCGCTCATCCAGACGGGTGCTGGTGCCGGTCCGCAGAGCCTTCTGAAGGACCAAACACACAACTTATATTAACAGATGACAGATTACTGCATTCTAAAGATCTGGGGTCTTCTGTCTTGCATGCTCCCCCCATTAAAACAGATTTGATCCTTTAAATGGCTTTTCAATGCCATGTGGTTATAAGGTGAACCTCTGGTGGCGTATGAGCAAACAGCGCCCCCACCTGTTTGAGCAGAGCGAGTACATATAGAGGGAAGAGACGCAGGGCGGCAGGGGCGATCAGGCCGGAGGGCTGGATGTTTGAGCCGTTAGCGCGATACGACGTTAAACAATCCACCACAGCATTAACTAATGCATCTCTGGCGTCAGACAGACTGGAGGAGATGGAGCGATCGATAGCTGTGAACAGATACAAAGACAGAGATGATGATTCTAGCAAAGCAAAACCAAAGAGAAATCAAACTCCTACAGAGATAAGCTCCAACCACCTGAATCTAATCAAGCTCACACTAGCTCTGCTAATCAAGGTCTTACTAGGCAAACAAGAAACGATGTGAATAAAAGCAACAAATCTTGAGTATCGATTTACTTCTAAAGCAGCTTACACGACATTCTGCATTTGAGAGGAGTAGTTCGTTCTTAACATACAACATATTTCCATTTTGTAGCTCACTTTAACATAGGAGTAACTTTTTGACTAAAATATAACTTTTCTTTGGTCAATTTTTTTTTCTTTAACATTTCTTACTTTTAAAATAAGTACAAAATTCAATGTTACACAGGTCACTGTAAGTTTGTATGAGAGCAGTCCATGTTTTCACTATTTAAGTAAATTAATGACAAAAGTCTTTTGAAACAGAAATGTTTATTGAATTACAGTAACTAAAAAAAATGCATTGCATTAACAGTGCTTGCATCTTAATGCATTGTATTTTCAGGGCTTGCATTTTTCGTTTTTGAAATTCAACTACGGTATATTTAAGCTGAAAAAATATTTCAACAACAACAAAAAAACAAACAAAAAAAATTCAATAATCAATTCACCTTCCAGATTTCATTTCCAAAATCAGTATGTTTAAAAATATGACTCTGATGGAGATTATGCATCATTACTCTTCAGGTCCAATGCTGAATATTCTTCTGCGTTTGAATCACTGAATTTATAGGAGCAATTTTGTAAAGCAAAATAAGTTAATGCAATGCTTTTTTTTTTTTTAATTATTGCATTTAAACACACTTTTTTGTCTAGAGCTTTGTTATTAATTTACTTCCATATTACACAGAGTTTAAATGTAATATGTTTTTAGTACTGTCAAACGATTAATCGCAATCAATTGCATCCAAAATAAAAGCGTATATTGTGTATATTTATTATGTATATATAAATACACATATACAGCATATATTTTGAAAATATTTACTGTATGTACATGTATATATTTATATTCATATAATATGTTTCATATATAAAAAATATTTTGTATTTAAATGTAACATATTTTTGTTAAATATACACATTAGTGTTGCACGGTGCACCGATACTTCAAAAGTATCACGATTTTTGGAAATTAAAAACGTCACGATTCCTAAATGTATTAGTATCGATACTTCAAAGAATGACTGCGTTACAGATTTGTAAGAGACGTATTTCATGTTGGTGTGTGCAACGCATGCCTCCAGTGCCTCCCCATGGACGTCTCTGTGTTTTCTCCTCACGCAAGCAGCAAAAAAGCACTACAGTGAGATGGCTGCATAAGTGGCTTAACTAAACTGATTTGGCTTTACTAAAATGTGTGCATAATCGCATTAAATAGTTTAAATAAGTTGTTCAGTTGATTGCTGATTGAGATTTACATGCCTGGCTCACTGAACCTGTATACTCATTCATTTCGTTCATAAATGAGATGTATCAGTTCATTCAACTCCTTCACGAATGAGAAGATCTCTCGATCAGGTTCAGTGAAGGGTGGATTCGTTCACTACATTCAACAAATCACATGTTCCGTCACATCTTGAGTGACTCTTTGACAGGATGAAACAGTTCACAGAGCTGTTCACAAGCTGCGCATGCGCTGCTTATAGCGCCAAGCTCGTGCGCTGCTGTGCAGGGAGGAACCATAGGGAGGAACTTCAGTGAACAAGAAATATGAGTCTAGTAGCAACGTTTCTTCCATGATGTCCGGCGGATAAAGTAATTTTACTTTATTTGAGGGCTGGGGCGGGACAAATTATTTCGTAAAAGCGGGACCCGTGGGTTAAAAAAAACCCTGACCCGCGCACCACTAGGCTGCATGTGTGAGCACGAGTGATACTCTGGTCCACGACTGGTAGAAAAAGATCATGCTAAATAAAGCTCACTGGCGGAGTTTTCTCCTCTGAAAGAAAAGGTTGCACAACTGACAGAATAAGTTACAACATCTAAGATATTGCTGCTAAATTATTATTATTATTATTATTATTTTTTTACTTGAATGCCATTGCTTAAATTGATATTATTTATCTTTTGACATTTAATCTTCTGATTTCAGAAACATTGTTTAATATATCTGCTGTTCATATGTTCATTTATTAGTGTGTTATATGATTATAATGTTGTCCCGGTTTTAAAATAAAGCACATCAATGATATTTGAGAGTGTATTTTCCCTTTTCAGGAAAAGTATTGAAAAAGTATCGAAATCGCAATTCTTGACTAGGTATCGGTATCGAAACAATTTTGGTATTGTGACAACACTAAAACACATGCATGTGTATATATTTATATATGCAAAATAAATATACACAGTACACACACACATATATCATGTAAACAAAACCTTTGATTTTGGATACGATTCATTGTTTGACAGCACTAGTTTAAATACGAGAATGTATGTTCCTCAAACCCTGCACAAGTAAATATTGAGTCTGTAATTCTGTTTCTTTATTAGTTTCACAACCGTTATTATCAATTTTTACTTTCAAAAAGTATGTACTTTTAAATGCTATTTATATATAATATATATATATAATAAATACATTTTTATTTGCACACAGCCTACATAAGATTCATTCACTGTAAATAATGGATTAAAAAGTATTTTTTAACTCAAATGACTGTTTATTATGTAATCACATTAAATTTATTGATTGGGGAGAAAAAATCTAAATAATCTTTAGGTTGCAGCCCTACTATAAATACATACAATACATATAAATATATACAACACATACATACTATAAACACAATATACACATACTAGCAACAGGACACTGTTCACAAAGTATTGACATAATATACTGCCATTAAAACGTCAATGTGTTTGTTCTACTCACCCATGTTTGCCAGCAGGCATGTGATGGCCTGGATATCGGCTCCAGCAAACACTTCACTCAACTGACTGACCACCGGCAGACACAGAGTGTGCACTCGGATTCGACGTTTACCTGTCAATCAAAAACGCACACCAATCAAAGGGAAATCCTGCTCAGTTTGTGGGAGTGGTCTGATGTTCTAAACCTTTGTTACCTTTGCTTGACGTGTAAAGAAGAGCCGCCTGAAAACAAGCAAGTGACGTATCAGCTAAACTCTCCTCGATGGACATCTGCACAGCGAAACCAGAGTCCGGGTTCACGTTGGCCAAAGAGAGCAGATCAGTAGAGCGCACAAAGAAGTTGCCATGGAAAGTGTGGATGGACAAGCCTATTGACCAATCAGAGACAGTGTCAATTTAAAAAAAGACCTTCAGATACTGGTTAATGGAAGTGTCAATCAAAGCAACTGTGGCACAGGATTAGCTCGTGTATCTCCACCCCCTTACCTTTGGTGCATCTGATCCTCATGACGGCTTCAAATCCGATCTTTCTGGTGAGGTATCGCTGCAGATCTTTCTGGAATTTCTGGCTCAGCGCGGGATTGTGAACATGATGGAAGGACGGGTAGTAAAAGACACTGCCGGCTGAGTATTTGGACACACATGCTGCACAAGAAGAAAAAAAAAGTTATTGTTTCACATATAACTAAGAGCTGAGAAAGAACATTAAGTGTGTTCATGAGCACCTAAAGAAGCCAGGTCTGAGTACTGGGAGCTCAGTAAGAACAGATCCACTCCGATCTGCTGTCCTGAACAGTCCAGAGCCAGTTTCTTGTAGAAGTCTGTAGCAGGACCCAAGTGCTGGACATTCTGAACACAAACAAGCCAACAAAAACACTCAGACTGCAGAAACATTCACTGAAACATAAGTATCTCTCATTGTTTTTTTAAATCACAATAAAATATGCATCTAAGATACTTTTAGTTAATTAAACAGGAACACATTTAACTGCCATACAAGGTAAATAGCAAGTTTAAAACACTTGAGACGTGTTTTATTGAATATATACATGTGTATTGAAACTGCCTTATGTCTTAGTAAAATATCAATACATATGAATTGGAGGTTGATATTGGATTTTGCTGATATAATAAAAATATATTGTGCTGATACTAGTTAAATTGAGTTAATGTTTGTGCTTGAAAGAAGCCGGAAAAGATTACGTTGAATTAAATTCCAGATACAGTTTTACTGAGCAATGAAAACACCAATAATGTGTGTGTGTGTGTGTGTGTGTGTGTGTGTGTGTGTGCGCGTGCGTGCGTGCGTGTATATATGTATATATATATATATATATATATGTATAAAAATATGTAATGCATGACCTTTAATTATAAACAAGCCTGAAATACACATACTTCCAGCTGTTCATTTAAAAAGATAAGCAAGATAAAAGATCTACTCTTAAAACACTCTACAACATAATACAATATTAACACCATAAAGTCATAATTCATCAAAGGCAGATCATAAAGAATCGCTTGGCATAAATTTGTGTTATTAACTGTTTGTGAACTGTGCAACAGCGGCACATTTTGACTTTGAGCATGCAGTGCTCACATTTATTTGATGGAAGCATAAACTTTAAATTGTAATAGTTTAATGATCACGTAAAGCAATTCTTTTTTTTTTGGTCCCAAAATGTAAGACCTCTTAAGACTAATTACGACTTGTTATGAATTTAAATTTGTCCAAACTGAATTTAGGACTTTTTAAAGAAACTAAATGACCAGAATATTTGTATTGTATAGTCATGACTCCAACAATTTGGTAGAGCCAATATCTATGCAAGTAAATGTTCATTCTAGGGATGTCAAATTTCGATTATTTCCATGATCGATCGTCGTTTAAATTAACGATCAATTAATCGATTAATCGTTAACCATAATACTGCAAAATGCGTCTATTGCAGGCACGCAGTCAGCGGTATGACAGGATGTGCAAAAGCCACACACACACACAAAACGCTTTCTCACTTGAATTAAAGAGGTTTTAGTCTGAATAAAATGCTAGTAGCAGGATTATAAAATGAATAGATGCGATTATGATCATTTGATAAAATGAAGAGAGCGCGCCATACTTTTGAGGTCATTTTACTTTGTTGACAGTTTCCAATCCCGCACGGAGAACGCTGAACGCGCCTCTTTAAATGTTTTTTTGGTGCTCGTTGTTGTATTTTAAAGCACAATTGCAATGTTTTCAACTGACATTACTGTATAAAATTATCCGAAATGTGGAGCGCGTGTGACTGCGCTGCACATTAAGTGAACTACATCGGCGATGCTGCACCAAAACACAGTTGCTCACATTAATTTGATCCTGCTGGATTCTGTCCTAGAAAATGTCAGATTTTTAAAAATCCGGCATACAGCGCATTAGATCGTGACAGTGCATGTGTGCAGACGAGGATGAGCGAGCGCGGCTTTGGCTAGATTTATTTGGAGGTTATTGCTCATGTCTCATTCGGCACAAATCGAAATGTTTCCATATTCGCAATGTATTTGAATGTTAAACTATTATTTATAATGTAAACTAGGCTTGTACTTAACACGCATTCGCATATAGACGGAAAAGATGATCCTCTTCATATGAGCAAAAACGTCCTTGGCATAACAGCAGAGTGGACCGGTATACTACGGTCTATTTAAACTGACCAGTGTAACCTTTTAATGTTTAGTTGACATTTTATTTTGATAATGAACAGACTGCGATGTAAGTTTGAATCGCTAGAATATACGTGTGCAGCAGGCTCCGGCACGATCGAAACAGCTGAGACATTAAAAAAATATATATATATTTTCCGCAAAAGTGTTTACTTTCATTTGTGCACACTCACAATAAAAACAGAAGATTTGTGCTCTTGTAAAATAAAGCAAACAAACAGAATGCGTTGTCATCCTTTTTTTTTTTTTTTGTGAATTTATGCCACACTTCTGTTTTAAATCCGTTAATCTTAATTAGCCTATTTAAGTCGGATATATTTCGCATAGCCTATTTAAAAAAAAAAAAAAACATGAAAACAAATTGTCATTTTTATGTTGGGCCTATTACTTAGTAGGCTATACATTTTCCTTAAAGCATCCCATTTTGTCCCAGGGCTTAGAACCTGTGCCCTAGTCAGGTCCATGCAGAAACTTGTGAACGATGCTCGGCGTCACCGTTTAGTGACAGCAGTGAATGCTCCAGGAATGTGTCGGTCACAGCGCCTATTAATCGCTGTTTTGAATCCAGCAATTACTTATTTAGAAATGATAAGATCTGATTATGACAAGTGTGGTATAAAAGCTTTGTTTATTAGAGGAATAATAGGTTAACTGGAAAATGTTAGATCGCGACCATGCTTTTGGACCCCATAGTCTTCATTTACGCGGCTTTGTTCTGGTTTGCCGGTTGGTCACGAATTTCCACAAATTCAGTATATTTAGGCATCGTTTCTTTTCCTAAATCTTCATAGTCTAACCCTCTAATTTCCCAGGTTTATTTTATTATCTTTCGCTTTTAATAACTGTTTTCGCATCTCTTACTGTGGTAAACATGGGAAGGGAAATTAAAGATTTCATGAATTAAGAATTCGTTCGATTTATTAATTTGTTCCCTTATTTCACTTAAATCATGGGTTATTTAGGGAACAAAATTAATGAAACATGGACAATTGCCACATTAATAATTCGTAGGAATGAATTAACAAGTTGTAGGAATGAATAGACTACCTGTCCTGTCACTGTGTCCCGCAGCCCTGCAAAGCGCACGATATAAAACAGTTATCTGATGAAATGATTAGTAACTACATTTCTATTGCATTTAATGTTGAATAACTTTTATGTTGTTTCTATTTTAATGTACTTTAAAGTTTAAATCACATTAAAAGCTTAATTTGTACATTGTGAATGAATGATGATGCTTTTATATATCATCACCGTCACTCACAGCAGCTCGCACGTGTTGAGTGCGCATGAGCCGCACGCAGCCCAACACTGAATCGGTTAACCGACCATCGATAGCCTTAATCGATTGCATCTCTTATCGACAATTAATCGATCATCGATTAATCGTTGACATCCCTAGTTCATTCCCTTATAACTTGTTTAAAAAACGTCCCGTGTTCCTTTCACTGAGCAGCCACTGATATGAATGTTTGCATTCATGCACGATCAGGGTCTGTTTAAGTTGAATGATGAATCAGGAGCGGTACCTTGGTGCTAGATCTGAGGTTGGGGTCTTCCCGTGACTGCAGGAGTCCAGCGCCGAGGGTGGGCAGCTGGGTCTGAAACACGGACACCCGGCCTCCTGTCGGGCACATGAGTTTATACGCCGCCTGTAGAGCCGGACCCAGAGCGCTCTGAGTCTCACGCGTGTGCATGAACATCCCCGGCAGCGCATTCAGCAGGTCCTTCACCAGCTGCGAGCACATGCACAAACACACTCTGTCAGATAATGCAGCTGCAAAAACGGTGTCACATATCAAAGCTTGTGTGATACAGAGACAAAAGACGAAGCTGGGACATGGGAACACAAAAACAGCTGACCTCACACAAGCAGAGATATAAGGTCTTAAAATACAGACAGACAGAACGATAAGATTCAAACCTCTTTACTCTCTTTGAGATTCACCAGCAGATTGTCGTGTGTTGGGATGAAGACATCTAAGAGAAATTAAAAACAAACATCTCTCAATCATTCAGATGCAATGCAATGTTCTGTAGGCTTGTTATGAATAAACAATAATAATAATACTAAAAAAAGACAATATAGTCTTGTGTGATTAATAAACCACAAAACTGCAATGCAATGGAATTAAATAATATCTGTATGTTGCTTGCTCTGTGGAAATCAGTGATGCGCGGGTTGATCCGAAATGAGCGGGTGCCTGCGGTCACTCGTGGTTACGAGTCATCCAAAAATATGTTTAATTATATTCAGGTCGCGGTCGGTGGGGTCGTTTAAAAATAAAGATGGCAATTAAACCTTTGTAATTTATATAGTACTAGACAATTTTGAAATACATTGGCCTACACTTTATTGGCTGAATAACTGCCATGATTATAAAGTGGCCACCGGTCCCGCTTTACATTGTACAGTACAGCAATTTTACCCTTTGTCCCGCCTCACACAAATTGAGCATCTGTCATGCTTTTTCATTCGACCCTGACTAATAAATATATGGAAACGTCCATAGGCGTACTGTTAACTTGAGTCCAATAGTTCAGAGGAGAGCAGAAAAACGTTAGTCGATAGGCTGAGTCGTACGTCAATCAGGCACGAACGCCTCCTCAACATTGTCAACAATCTCAAATTGGAGAGCGCGCGCGCTGTTCGGTCAGGTTAAGCAGCCATGGCCAGTGTGGCCACGAAAAAGAGAAGAGGCACTTTTAATAGCGAATGGACCACAACATACTCTTGGTTAAGACCTGTAGATGCCGAAGCAGAGAGAGCTTTTTTGCAAATCAGTGCAATCGTTTTCAATAAACCAAATGACCCACAGGCTGACAAAGTTTGGCCAGCAGAAGTGACGAGCATTTATCATGCCGTACATGACGGCAGTAACACGTTAGCCCCAGTCATTCTTCCAGATTCTGAAATAGCTGAGGTAAAAGCTGTAGAAACTTTGGGTGATATTTTGGGTCAGGTAGTGTCTTAATCTTTTAGTCGGTGGATTTAAAAAGAAATATAGGCAATATATTACAGAAAGCTTGAAATGTCTACTTTTTAACGAAAATATTCAAACAAAAATAAATACTCTCTGATTATGTAATCCATATGAAATGTGCATTTCTCTCTGGCTTCATGGTGAGTCCGCATCGTCAACTTCATCTTAGCAGCGACACAGAAAACTTGCTAATTTAGACACATTCATAATCATTACTTTAACAATTTCTTTGTGGCAAGCCTTATGTGTGCGGTCATAACGCTTGTTATCCTTTATGCTATAACCTATTTGTAATTAAATTAGCCTAATATAAAGGGGCGACACATTTACTACTTAAAAAAAAAAAAAAGGGGGTCAGGAAGCGGGTCGAATACAATATGTTTTTTTTTTTGTTTTTTTTTGCAGTGCGAGTAGTGGGCGGGTTAGTTAAAAACATCGGTCAGGTGAGGGTTGTTTATACATTGACCCGCACATCACTGATATATTCGTATATTATACATATACATTAAAAGTGGTTAGTCGAGTAAAGAGAAGATATGTCAATTTTAGTATAATATAATGTGTGTGAAAGTGGCTATTCTCATTCAAAACGGGACAATTTGCAGAACACAAAACATTGCAGATTAATTAGACGAAAGTCACTCTTAATGTGCAATGCCAAAACCAGCGAACAGATGAAGAAAAGTATGAGAATCAGACAGAATTACCATCGATATCAGACACCACCAGCATCTGAGGCTGAGAAAGACCCTCCTGCAGGTTATAGAAGTGGACGGTGCTGTCAAACGTCACAAACCCGATACGTGTACGAGTATCTCCGGGCAACCTGAGAGAGCAACATGCATGCGTGGTCACATCTGAGGTGTGTGACACTCAAAAACATATCATCAGCTGTAATATCTCACTTTTCTAGGTTGTCCAGAAATGACTGGCAAAACACATTCAAGTAGCCCGACTCCACAGCATTGTGGGACACATCCAACACGAACAGGTACACAGCAGGCTGAGGAGGCCGAAGCTAAAGACAGGAAGCAAATGTCAAATAAAAAGCAACCGTAGCATTAAAGTTCTTTGAAGACGGGGGAAACGCTCACCATGTAATCAGAGGAGGCGATGAACTCCACAGTTGAATTCTGGACCTCCGGTCTCTTGTGAGGCTCACCGTATGAACGAGTTACAGGATTATACATGAACTCATCAGGGACTGATTGAACAGAAGACAATTTATCAGAATATAAACACGTTGATGTGAGAAGACATTTAATTTAATATTAACTTATGGTACAGCACCATCATTATTCACAGTTTTGCATAATGTCAGTTAACGGTCATATAAGTAAACATTTAGTCTTTTTTATTTTGATGGCTTTTATTTTTAAATGATTTGACGTTTTTATGATTCCATTAATTTCCTTTATTAACCCCAGCTCCGCGGAATCCTAAACCAGACTAACCAAACACAATTGTAAGACTCTTACCATCATTGACTCG
Source organism: Carassius auratus (assembly GCF_003368295.1). NCBI lineage: Eukaryota > Metazoa > Chordata > Actinopteri > Cypriniformes > Cyprinidae > Carassius > Carassius auratus. The sequence continues at coordinate 190,287 of NW_020527631.1, read as the reverse complement.
GTAACACAGATTACACTTCCACCTGCGCTGATCCAGAAACGAAACAAAAGGGTTTATATACGTCCGACATGATCGACAACGAACTATAGTGTTCGAGGTGATGACTGGTAACTGCTGCAGAGACAAAGAGAGAGCAAGAGAGAGTTAATAATCATGTTCTAATGGCATGTCAGTAAAGCTCTAGATAAGACAACATGACACCAGTTATCTGTCATTCAGACGGTTTCATATCAAAACCTGAAAAAAACTGGTTTCCCTCATGTGGGAACTCAGACTGAAGTTTACTAAAACATATTAAATGGGATAAAGTGTTCATGATGCTACTTTCACAACAATTGTACCAAACCTAACACTAACCACAAGAAAAAAAAATTATTCAACTGGTTATCTTAAAATGGCCAAAAAGCATTCAGTCAATAGCTTTGTCCAACATACTTAACATTTCATGCCTCTTATGCTTGTTTATTTGATCAGAAACACAGCAAAAACTGTAATATTGTGAAATATTTATTTATAATACTGTTTTTCATTTAAATATATTGTAAAATGCAATTTACTCCTGTGATAGCAAAGCTGTATTTTCAGCATCATTACTCCAGTCTTCAGTGTCACATGATCCGTCAGAAAGCTTTCGATTATTCTGATTTGCTGCCCAAGAAACATTTCAGATTATTATTATTCTGTGGAAAGACTGCTAATTATTTTCCAGGACTCTTTCATGAATTGAAAGTTCAAATGAACATGTTTGCAACATTATAAATGCATTTAATGCCACTTTTTATCAATTTAATGCATCCTTAGTGAATCGTTAATTAAAAAATATAGTTTTGAATATTGGTGTGCATCTATAACTACTACACAGTGCATCAACTGGACCATGATTTGAGTTTGATTTGTGCTTTCTGCTCCTACCGTTAAATCTCTGAAAGGATGCAGCAGTAATCCAAGAGGCAGACGAGCTTTATTCAACAGCGCTTGAGTCTGGGGAATGTTAGTGAGTGTACAGCGAAAAGTGCTGGAAGAGAAAGCCAAAGAAAGAAAGAGAAACTGTTGAAACAACAACCTCCTACAAACACAAACACGTGTCATCTCTCTGCTCTTACTCGGGGCTGCAGTTGACCTTGCGCAGGTCATTACTCAGGTTGGGCTCCGGTGGAGGTGCACGTTTGGGAGGAAGGATGTTTCTCTCCTGGAGTAGATTCACGGGTCTCAAGGTTTCAACCTCCAGTTCAGGAACGCCGCTCAGGCCTCCTAACGCTGAGGACAGCTCAGACAGAGATGGGAAGGGCTACAAAAACACAAACACAGCCATTTTATAAACCTCTGCCTAAATGACACAGACTTTCTGAATCACAAACTAGTGTCAATACCTGCGAGTACGGCTGGTATCCTGGTGGGTTGTATCCTCCTTGAGAGAGGGAGGAGTCTGACCTGGGGGCGGGGTTTTGTTGGTAAGCAGGATGCATGGTTGGATAATTGTATCCGAATGGTGGAGCTTGTTTGGAAGGAACACTAGTTGGAGGACCTGCAAGATCTGATTGAAGAACGAGAGAAAGCCCAGATGAACGTGTGTTAGCAAATCATTCTAGAGTAGTCATTCAATGCAAGTAGATGTCTTAGTGAGCATTGTAAGGAGCATTGTACCCGAATAACCACCGCCTTCTAGAGACTCATAACTGTTGGGAACCGGAGAGGCGCTGCCTGTTGTTGTAGACGAGCTGTCTCCACCTGTGAGAGTTTACAGACAAGCAAGCAAGAGGCATGTGTGGTTTAGGACTGTTCTCATTTTCATGAAACACGCACACAAGTAAATGACTCAAAAACTCAGGAATGCATATTGTTGAACTATTTCACTAAATTGTTCGAAACGCTGATTCAGCAGCTTCTCTAGGTTTATGTGTGGCATATTATGCCCAGAAATATTATGCTTATTATATTTTTATTTATTTGAATAAATATGCTAAGAAACTAAAACCACCAGAAAGTGGCATTAAATGTCTTTATGAGTCATTCATTCATTCGATTTGTTCAAATGGCTGAATCATTCAGGAATAACCATATTTTTTCGGACTATAAGTCGCACCAGAGTATAAGTCCCATCAGTCCAAAAATACGTCATGAGGAGGGGAAAAAAAACATATATTAGTCGCACTGGACTATAAGTCGCATTTATTTAGAACCAAGAGAAAACATTACCGTCTCCAGCCGCGAGAGGGCGCTCTATGTTTTCAGTGTAGACTACACGAGCACTGAGCATCATAGAGCGCCCTCTCGTGGCTGGAGATGGTAATGTTTTCTATTGGTTCATTTCTCTCAGTTCATGTCAAATTAATTTTGATAGATAAATCGCACCTGACTATAAGTCGCAGGACCAGCCAAGCTATGAAAAAAAGTGCGACTTATAGTCCGGAAAATACGGTAAGTAAATGGTTCTCTCAATCAATGTGACTTTGAATAATTGGTTCACACAATTCATTCAAAACGAGGATTCATTTAGCAACTAGATGCTGTGTTGCTTCGTTGTGTTGTCCTGCGGTGGCTTTATAGGTAATATTTTCATTCACAAAATTGAGCAAAAACACACAATATTAACTTCTAATATACTGATCTGTTGTACAAAATCACATTTGCACTCTTGCTTTTCAAATAGAAAATTGCACTTGTGTTATAATTGCTTATCGTTATTTAAATACAAGACAAAAAACTCATACAGGGGGATTTTTTTACCTCAATATCTTGAATTTTAGGGCATTTATGGAGTTGTTTCCCTGCATCATGTTTGTCAACACTCAGTATTAAAATGTAAGATGGGGGCGAGGTCAGTGCCAGCGTATTATTTTTGTCATAAGTAACTAAGTTAACGTATACATATATTCATATACATACATCAGGGCTCGACATTAATGCTTGTCCTGGACAAGTGGATTTTGTGAAGGGGCAAGTGAAAGAGAAATTTACTTGCCCGACCCGACAAGTAACCTGATGAAAATTTTAATAACAAACAATAAATAGGGCAGCACCAAAACTTTGGCGAGAAATATTCCGATTTTATTACTTTCAGTGTAAATGGTGACTAATAATGTAAAATGTATTGACAGAATCAAGGTTGACTCAGTTGAGGTTCATGCAGTCTGTCTGACTCACGGAAAAATCAACACTATAAGCGCAACAGCATGAACAAACATACTGCGGTAGAAAAAAAAAATATTCTATATAATATATGCAACATCACACGACCAGGAGGGATGTTTTCCCGACTTCCAGATTTAAGCACGTGATATTAATTTTATACAACTTTATTTAAATAAACAAGTAATATTAATTGACTTACATTTTAGACACATTATGGTTGTTTTTTCCACCATTTCGCTAACAAAAATAGTTATAAGCAAAGCTACAGCAGATCAGTCGTGCATCTCCGAGCATACAAGTCTTTCGTTACTAAATGATTTGAACGAGTCAATGATTCAGTGAGTCATTTATAAAGATTCACTCATTAAGACTGACTTGCCACCACTACTGGTCGTTTAACTTCATATTTAAAAGTATCATTGCATTTTTCCAACATTTCTGTGCAGTGGACAGATGGAGTTTGTTGATACTGATTTCATTTGAATAGCAACATTCATATAGTGTCTTATTATTCTAACTTAATTTATTGATCAAACGTAAGAATCAACGTAAATGGAAACATGTACATTTAATCAGTTTAGGAAAATATTGTACTTCATAAAGTTAAAAAGTGTAACAGCAATCAATTTAAGGCAAACATAAAAAAAAATATGCTGATTAAAGTAATACCTGATAAAGCACTGATGATATTAATAATAAATTACATTTGTGCCAAAAAAAAAACAAAAAAAAAAACAACATTTAACAAGTAACTGTCAAGAACAATAACTTTTTTACTCGGACAAGTGAATGATTGATTTACTCGTCCGAAGTATAAGCTAATGTCAAATCTAATGCCGAGCCCTGATACACACACACACACTAAAATGTTTGACATTAAAATATTATAATATAGCAAATATTCTTCCCTTGTTAGTATTTAAGAAAACACATTCATATTTATTATATATATATATATATATATATATATATATATATATATATATATATATATATATAAACTCAATATTCTCTGGAATATAGTGATATTACAAAGAGAGAGAGCGAGAGAGTGAGAGAGAGAAAAAGGGGCTGTGATTGACTAAGCAATTGTTATCCTGCGGTCAATCTACTACCTCACTGGATCAGCAGCCTGAATTTAAGAACAGATTGAGAATGAAACATCCACACAGAACATAAGTGGACACATGACATTTTAGTTTGGGTACCTGAAAAAAAAAAAAAAAAAAACAGAGACAAGTGCAAGAAGTCCAAGAAAGGGGTGGTTTCACTGAGAATGATGAAATCTCTGGAGTGAGTAATGAATTGGTAGCAGCCTTAAACATGACACATCCAAACTCCCCGTGAGAAAACACGGCACACCAACACACACTTCATAATGAAGAGCTAAAAATACAATCTGCCCACGAGACTCTCACACACTTCTGTATGAAGCAGGAGCACACAGGGTTACTAAGATTACCAGTCCATTAACTGGAGACTGAAAAAGTGCCAGAGCGTAAACAGCCATTCCGGAAAACTCTTAGATCCTGCACTGACTTCACAGCTGAATGATATTATGACCGTGTTGTTAGAAAACCCAACCAATGTAAACTGAAATCAGCATCATTAGGGGTCATTTAAAAATACTCACAACAGTCAAAAGTTTAGATTTAAATGTTTTATATTTCTGAAAAAATTCTCCAAGTTATCAAACTTTATGCTCTTGTAAAGCGATGTGTTCCATTTCAACTGGCTGACCTTTTTTTTTCGTTGAAAAATGAAACTAGATTATCTCACCACTCTGTACGTTCAACTCTATCCCCATATATACAAAATGTAGGGATACATACTAAATAGCAAATATCAACTGTTAGATTGCTTGTATCATCACAAAATTTAACTAGATCACTGTTCAGCTCTAATCTATTAAGTGTGACTGTAAGCCATCAGGATGTTAAGATAATAAAAACATTAACATTAAGATTTTCTGTAAAGCTGCACTGAAATGTATATATTCCAATAAGAACCATACAAATAAACTTGACTGAATAGCCAATGAAATTTGACAATGTACAATACAAAAGTGTGTGCAATTTTATGAATAAACTAAAAACGATAGCAACAATGACTTTTAACATCTCTCTTTATGACTTATTATCTATTCAGAATACAGGAAAAAGTGCATATTAACCATATTTATTTCCACAACAATAACTGGACACCATATATTGAATTTCCTTCCTTAATTCATGTATTGTAGAAATTGCAATGTGATAATTCAGAGCTATTCATCTTTTTAGACTCACTGTTTTCCATGACAAAAAGATCCATTAATATTAAAATATTCTATCGATATTTTATCAAATTAAATCACCACTAAAATCACTCAAATAAATCCAAACACTACACACATATATACACATATACTGTATATATATGATATTACTAAATACTTTCATTAATTTTCATTAGCCAAAAACTATGCAGTACGGTAGTTAATCATTTCAAACGTGTACACTTGAAGAAGCTCAGTGGAGGTCATCAGAAAAGCAAGATGAACACACACAACAAGAACACAGAGTGTATGAATGTGCGTGTTTATGGGAATCTGTAGACTTCAAGTGAATAAATAACTGGCAAGAATGAGACATGAAACTTGAGGAGCGGTTAAAGACAGCAGAACGTGTGTATATTCATGTTGTTAAACATTTTAAACGGGGGGTCTAGGGATGGAACAAATCAGAAATCTGGGACAGAGTGATGAAGGAACGTCAAAGTGAGGAAGTGAGGTGAGTGGAAGAATGAAAAGCGAAAGCAGACCTGCTTCCTCATCCTCCTCATCCTCTTCCTCATGGTCAGAACTGGATGAGGAGTGGTCGCCCGCGGCCGAGCTAACAGCGTTATTCACCCCACGGTCACCGTACAGCAGCCCTGAAATACAGCAACCATCAGAGACAACAGACGGGGTGAGTACAGAAGAGAGAGAGGACAAGAACTCAGCTGGAGTTTGTGCTTCTCCTTCCCAAACCACACAAGGACACTTGTATGACCCGAAAACTAACGACACATGGTGTGGGAACAGAAAAAAGTAAAAAAGAGAGAGATGAACGAGTGAGTAAAGCAAGCAGAATGATAAGATAGACTCTCTCTGTTGACACGTAAGAAACAAAGCACATGTTTCGCTGAAGAATCATCAGAAGAGACCAGACCTGTCAGGAATGACACACCAACAATCATAATGATGACTGCAACATCGGGTCCATGAAAACACACAATGAAAAGAGCTGACAAGACACTTTAAAGCACCAATGCAGTTTTTGGCAAAATTGGAAGAAAAAAAAAATGTATACTGTCCACCCCAATCTTCATCATCATTTATACTCATATTTAATCATAAAGGTTTTGGCCAAATTGTGCAGCAGAGCAAACCTTTTTTTATGCCTTTTAAAATAGCAAGTTTTATCATAAAAATTACAAACATTTTTGCTTTTACAATTTATGTATGTGTATATATATATATATATATATATATATATATATATATATATATATATATATATATTAGGGCTGGGATAAACAATTATTTTTTAAACGATTAATCTAGCGATTATTTTTTTCGATGCATCGATTAATCTAACGATTAATTTTTCCAGACCGTTTCGATTTCGATTATCTCCCCATTAATTGACTACTAACAATTAATACTTGTTGATTTACATATCTGAATGAAAAAAACATGAACTCTTTAACATTGCAATATTTTCGGATGAAAATAACAACAACTTGATGTCTAGCATTCAATAAAAAAGGTCACCCAAAATACTTGTTTAGAGCAATTGAAAGAATACAGTAACCAATGTAAATTTGAGGGCTATAAGCTAATACAGAGAGTGCTTTTCCAAAAAAAAAAAAATTAACAGTGGGAGCCAGCAGCCTGTCATGGAGAAAAAAAAAATCTCTGAATGCTCCATGTGAAACTTTGGCGTTCCACCCTTTTTCTATCGTGTCTAATGATTTTGGTTAATATGCAGGAGGGAGAGAGAGAGAGAGAGAGAGAGAGCACAAGACAGCGCTTGTGTAGTTTGAAGACTGTGAGAGCGCGAGCGCACGTGAAACTTTGGTGTTTCGAACTTTTTCTATCGTGTTTAATGATTTTGATTAATATGCACAAGGGAGAGAGCAAGAATCGAGAAATAAAAACAGGTCTACAAATCGATGCGCATATTTTGCGTCGGCGTTTTTTTTTTCGTCGACATCATCGATGACCTCGACGCGTTGTCCCAGCCCTAATATATATGTGTGTGTATAAAGAAAATTAAAGCAATGGACAGGTGATTTACTCAAAAGTTTGAATACTAATCAGCAAAACTATAATAACAAATAAAAAAAAACTAGTATTTTTCAAAATACAGTCTACTTAAAGAAATGAAGTGGGTGACTGTCAATTCATATGTGAAAGTGAATGGTTTGTACCTGGATGGTGTCGTGGTGAGGAATGCACAGAGGTGCCTGGCGTTCCTGAGGGTGGTCTCTCTTTATCAGGGCCCTGTGAGTGTGGAGGGGCTGCGGCGTAATGATGGCCCATGGGGTTGTGGAGGTTTTGATCATGGTGTTGTTGAACTAGAGACACATGGGATAATACACGATCGATAAAACTGACCCAAGCATGATACGCGTTTGATTCCATTCTGTTGCATGAACATACATCATGAATTCAAACCGACCTGCATTTGATTGGCCGTTGACAGTGGCTGTTTGACTGCGAGGCGGGGCTCCGTAGCCCAGGTGAGCTGGTGTGGGCGTGGTCCCGATCCCTTGAGAATACTGTTGCAAAGAACTCTGGGTCGGTGGTGGTGGCATTACTGTAGAAACAGGCAGCTGCTCAGCGGCGGTTTGGGAGGATCTCAGTGTGCCGTACTGGCCGCTCCCAGGGGCTGATGGGTAAGAAACGATGGGGTACAGCGGGGCACAGAGGTTGTTGCCACTGGATGCTGGCACTAAGCCTGGCTGCAGCTGCTGAGCTTGGGGCTGAGTTTGCCCCTGTGAGGGGCGACTACATGTCTGTCTGTAATATCCGGCTGGCATAGCGTACGGTGCAGTCTGCTGGAATGACTGTCCCGGAGCATCTGAGGTGGAGTACTGATGCGTTCTTGGTGGTGCTGGACATGGTGACGGCCCTGAGCTGTTCTGGTAGTAGTTCCCACTATACCCTGTGCTTGAAACTGGGGTTTTGCCAGCAGGAGAAGCACTGTGTCCCGTCACGGTGGGGTAAGCTGCGGGCAGAGCAGAACTATAGTAGCTGGGAGCTGGATACATGGCAGGGTACGTCTGTCCTGGACCTGGCAAAAACAACAACATGAATTTTATTTTTGCTTTCAAACATGCAAATATGGAAATGTGACACGTTCATGTGACAGATTCTGTGTTTTATACAAACTGACCTGTGAAAAACAACAGCAGTTCAAACTTGCATCAATTTTCATCTCTCATACAAATAAGAAGTGTGATGGTAATAACACGATACTGAATACTGAATATTCATATACCATTACTAAAAAAACAAAAAATGTGATTACTGGAAATAAAATAAATGCTAACTGAAACACACACACACACACACACACACACACATATACAACATTTCTCAATTTCATTTGGTTTACACTGGTGTACTAAAATAAAGTAAAAAAAAAAAAAAAAAACATGTATATTAACATTTATGTAAAATATTCAAAATATTAATGAAAACTATAATATAATATAATAAACACTGCATGAAAATCCATGGTACTTCAAAGAGTAAGATTTTCTTAACGTGTCCAAAATACATATATATATATATATATATATATATATATATATATATATATATATATATATATATATATATTACAGGGATTTTCCCCTGTCTTTAATATTAGATGGCAATTATACAACATGCACATATCACTCCATATTACACATTATATACTCCATATTATTTCGGTTATACGGATTAACAGTAACATATTGTCAAATTCTATTAACATATTTTAAAGTACAGCTCACATTCAGAGAAGCTAAAAAAGACAGTGAACTGCATTAAAGTCATGTTTTAAGAAATTAAACAACAACCGTTGGATATTTAAGAATATCTGTAGTAAATATGTATGACATTCTGCGTTGATCTGCGCCAGATATGCGCAATTACGCGAATTCAATTTACAACTAATAAAATCGGACACACGATCGAGACAGAGACATATTTAAGATCCCAATTAATATAATCTAAATGACAAAATCGTAACAGATTAAAAACCTGGACCTTTAAGCCTTTAAAACGAGAAAAATAACACCAAAGCTACCTTAACTAAACTAGCCGCTAACGGGCTAATGACAGGACGGACACACACTAACTGTAATCTTCATTAAAACACACCGAGAGCTGCTCTATGATGTTAATGACAGGTACAGAGGACTGTTCCTGTGATATGTGATCTGTTTCGGTCGAAGTCTCCACCCAGAGACGCCGATGACAGGTGCTTTAGCTCGGCCTCTGTCACGGGCCTTTAACGTTAAGTTAGTTAGCAGACCTCTCCGAGCTTTAGCAAGTATATTTGAAAAGGGTTTTAGCATTTGGCGAGTTCGGTTAGCAGTTAGCATTTTATCTTAACACGTAACCAGTGATATTAGCATTTGAATTTTGTATTCGCCTTAACTTTAGCATGTTAGCTCAGGTGGTTTCGATTTAATCCCGTGAATTACCGTTCTGACAGGACGCCGCTGACGCCGCCGCTCCGCCTCCGTTTTGAGTTGATTTCATGCTGTAATTATTCACGGACGAGCTCGGATTGGCGTAACCCTGTGTGGACATCTCTATCCGAGTGTTTGCAGAGTATAAAATACACGACGCTGTCACCAGTTGTGGGTCTCCATCGACCTGCCCACAGCTGAGCGGAGGGTATGTCCGAGTAACGGTGCCTCTGAATCTGATCACGGGCCGCTGAATCCAGAGATCAACAGCAACGTCACTCAGAGCTCTTCAAAATAAAAGCGTTGAATTTTTAATTTTTTTTTAAATTAAATACAATAAAACAATAAAAAGTATATACAGTGATATAAATGAAATTAAATAAAACACGCGAAAAAATGGCTTCTTGTCCAAATTCAGAGATTAATTTTATAGTTAGTAATTACAGGTTTACAACACACATACGTTGCTCATCTTGACAGAACTGATCCATCGTTACTCCCTGGAAAGATGTAAGACACTGTTTTTAAAAGGATATATTTGTGTTTTATTGTTACATCTGTGTACCTTTCGTTAGATGATGAAAAATAGAAATATTAACAGCCAATTTACTAGTAATTATTGATCCTTAAGTAGGACTCTTCAATGACTTGGAGAAATATACATTTATTTATATATAATTATAAAGTTCATAAATTATGAAATGGTTTAAAAAAAAATCTACAACAGACAATAGTGCCATTAAATTGGGTTTCTGAACACACGTTTTTGTATTCTCATCCGATAGTGTCAGTGCACAAAAACTGACAATGTTATTGAATATCAGCCGTCTTTCAAGAACCATCTGAGCGAGTCAAAGGTCACAGTGGTAATAAACATTGTAAAACAATCCCTCCTGCTCCCATGGTGTGTAAGGAATGTTATGGAAATTAATGCTGTTTTTGACCTGTGATCCATTTAAACTCAAATCTGTGTACTTTGTTTCTGTGTGTAGATGGAAAGAATGTCTCCTGAAATTATTACAGTTTAATTTATTTAACCAAAGGATAAGATGTAGGCTACATTCAGATGACAGAAAGATGAATTTACTTAACACAACGGAGGAATTTAATTAATGTTTGTGACAAAACATAAATAAATGCACCATACAGACCGACTAATTATACCAGCCTGTTTCCTTAAATGTCCTATTCAAGTCAAGTTAGTAATGGCCCGGACATCCAGACCAGTGCAACCAGGATTTGGGATGAATTTATTACACTATTGACTATTGACAAAAGCATCATTGACCACACTGTATATGAATGAATCCTGATAGAATTCATGGTGAAAAGCTTATATTTCACTTTCATCAATTTGCTTATTTGGGGTTATAGTTATTTTCCGGTGTCTAATTTATCATATTTATGCTACGACTTCTGTGTAATAAATACCACTCTCATTTGCCAAGAAAACAACACTCTGCGTCTGTGCTGGAGGCAAATATCTCTCATATAACAGCAATAAACTGAGATTAGTAAGTAGCAACAGGACCGTGTGATTGACAAGGCTGGATGGAAAATAACTGGTTTTGGAATCTGTTACGAGCGCTTGATTCATCATTGCCCAATGCTCCCACTGCATCAGATTAGGCGTAGTTCCTTCCATGTCACGAGAGAGTCACTTTACTCATATCATTGGGCGGCATACGTAACAACCACACTGCAAGAGCAACCACTTCTTCAATCTGGGTAACAGTCAGTTTTACAAACAAGCATGCATTCATGCATAAATGAATGAAAAATAAACTCAGTCAAGTAAATGCATCTTTATTGTTAAGACATTATCAATCATTTTTAAAATAATAGTTACACATACTCTAAGTAGCTGTACAACAGACACCTCGTAAAACCCTGTCTAGCTTAATGAAGCTCCAGGCTTCCTAGAGCCGTCAGTAGTGTTAAAGTCAGCATAAAATTACCAAAAACACATGCTGCTTTAATAATTTAATGTGCAAATAATTAAATGAACCACAGGAATGATTTTGTCCATCAGGGACTGATGTGATGAGAGATTTGCAGATGCAAATATTATTTTTGTTGGACTAATTTGCACTAATTAATCGTTCACATTAAGAGCACTAATATGAATTATGGAAGTAAACAAATCTGATTCCATGCTGACTTTAAACATTCAAACCACTCACAATCTCATGATAAAAATCATTCAGAACCAAACACAGCAGTTTAGTAGTGAACCTAAAACAGAGGGCATTATTTTCAGTCAGGTGCACAATAACACTATATACACTGCACGCAGGTCAAAAGTTTGGAATAATTTAGATTTTCTATTTATATATATATATATATATATATATATATATATATATATATATATATATATATATATATATATATATATATATATATATATATATATATGAAATCTAATGTATCATGGTTTCCACATAAATATGAAGCAGCACAACTGGTTTCAACATTGATGATAATCAGAAATGTTTCTTGAGCAGCAAATCAGCATATTATAATGATTTCTGAAGAATCATGTGACAAACAAATGATTTTTGCTGCAAACAAATGCAGCCTTGGTGAGCAGAAGATATTTTTTTTCCAAAACATAAAAAAATCTGTATTATTTCAGTCTTTTGACCAATAGCGCACTTGTTCAAAACTCAGTCTCTTTGCAGCTTGTTTCATTCTTCATGCATTTGTTCACCATCAAAGCGGTCCATCATTGGTGTATGAAGGATTTCCAAGGCCCTCGGCGTCTCCCATCCTGCCTTTTCGACACGTCCTTCGTCTCCACAGTATAACGACGAGCGCTGAAAGCAGCAGCAGGAAGCCGACGCTCCCTGCGATGATCCCTGCGCTCAGAGCCACCTGGTCAGGTTGCGGTGGCTCATACCGTGCACACGACGTCTCGCTGAGTCCCACTGCATTCCCGGCCGCCACACACACCGTCTCCCCGACTTTCAGCCCGGGTACGGCACCATTTCTTAAATATTCACCAAAAACCAGCTGCTTGTTTGCATCTTTCAGTGTGACTTCATAATAGGTGACGGTGGAGCGAGGAGCACACCAATGCACAAACACTTCGCCGGATCCGTCCAGCTTCACCTCCTGGAGCTTAGGAGCCTCGGGTCTCTTCTCCGGCCCCGTCAACCCAGGACAGAGGCAGCCAATCTGGGCTGAAACCTTTTCACAAGGGGTGAGCTGGACTGCACAGGGGTCGTAATCACAAGGTCGACGGATCACACGAGAGGTCGTGACCCCTGGCGACTGGGGCGACAGCGTCGTCTTTGAACTTTCTTCATCATAGTCATCCTCGACTTCGATAATGCGAACACGTGTGAGAGGAGGCTGATGCAGTGACGGACTGACAGATGTGGTGTAGACGAACTCCATCACACAGAGGAGGAGGAAAAACATGACGGGTGACACCAGAAACATCTTGAGCCTGAAACAAATAAAGTTACAGTTAAAGTTCATTTTAGCAGCTCCACTCATTCACGACAAAATTAAACAAGACATAAGAACTAAAGATAAAAACTGACCCTGTCAAGTGCTTAATACAAGCTCCTGCTCTTTTGAATGACTCATTGTACATTATTGCAATAATAAAAAAAAATAATAAAATATATATATATATATATATATATATATATATATATATGTATGTATTTTCAGCTCCCTAACAAATGTCATATTCTTCTTTTTTTTTTACAATAGAATATTAAATTGAACTTGAATAAAGTGTATTTTTCTTGATTTTCCTAAACACAATTTTTTTTTCTTGTTTTAAACATAAAAAGAGAACTGATCTCATTATCATTATACATTATTATTTTATTATTTTAAGTTTATGTTTTTAATTTTTTTTAAGAAATACACAAAAATACAGAAATAAAATGTTATTTTATCAGTGGTATTTTATTTTCATCAAGATATTATTACAGTTTTTTAACACATTTTATTTTATCTTAGTTAAAGCTTCAGTAATTTATTGTTTTTCTCCCCCATTTTTTATTAGTTTTATTAGCAATATGTCTGTTTAGTATTCATTAATTTTAAATTAGTTTTATTTTTATTATATATATATATATATATATATTTTTTTTTATATAGATATTTTAGTCAACCAAGTGAAAGCACATGAAAAATTAGAAATGTTTCTTTGGCAAGTAACTGAAATAATAATAATAATTTTTAGTTAACCATAACAACCCTGTGAGGAACATAATTTCATGTTCACCTTAAACTGTTTCTCTTTGTGCATGAACAAACAAACAGCCTGAATGTTCCTTCTGGAGAGAATGAAAGACAAACATGAGGATGTATTTTTACCGTGGGACACACTCTGGGCTCTGCTCACACACATCGCAGTGGAATGAACTTGAACAGTTACTGTGGGAACCTGACTAAGCCATAAAGGGAATGAGAAGTACTCGGTCCCGACTGATGCCAGCTTGCTGAAAATTCACACTCTACATACTTGGATCAGCAACAACAAAAAAGTTACTGGTGATATTAAGTGATAAGACTACCAATTTTTACCAGGCGTGACAAAATAGGTGAAATACACCCACAGACTGATGCTGAAGAAGAGACCCAGACCATGTGTGTGAGCCAGGACTGAGACATTGGCTCTTTTGACTTAGCTACACTCTAGCAACAGCATAACAACACGCTAAAAACAGCCCTAACATATTAACATCGGCCTGACAATCACCCAGTTATGCAATGTGCAAAACCAATGAATCTAGATATTGTTACAGTTTTTGCCAGGGTTATTATAGCTAAAACCATTACAAATAAATTGATACTTGCAATAAATAAATAAAAATAAAAAATATATAAAAAAATATTTAAATATAAATAATGTAAATTGAATTGAATTTGCAATATTTACTTTATTTCATCTACATTTTTCATATATTTATTTAGAATCATAAATTATTCAGAGATTTATTAAAGTTTTACAGTAGTTTTTGGGAGGTTCCCATCATATGATAACACATTATTAGTCCACTATTACAGTTACCTGTAGCCTCAGCCTCGGTAAAACTGTAGTAAAACTGATCAGCGTACCTGTTTGAAAGCAGTCTGAATGGTTTCTGCTCAAGTCTTGAATGAGATCTTCTCTCCAGCAGGCTTCTGGTTTATTTCCTCTCAGTCTAATGCATTCTTCACTGTCGCCTTCCCTTTTTTCTTGCCACTGAAGTCCCTCCCTCTGTACACCCCCTCACCCGTCTGCCGGCCTCCCAACCTTCTGTTTCACTCTTTTTGGCTTGCAACATCTCCATCTTGCTGCATTGATTTTCACTCCAGGATTCCCCCCACGTCTCTCTCTCAGCTCCTTTCAAGTTTGTTTGTGAGTCCCGGTGAGTTCTGTGCTCTGCATGTTAATCTCAGCAGGAGCACCAGGAGACATGCTGGAACTCATCTGGGTGTCCCGTCCTGTACGTGCACGCATGGCAGGGTTATAGTTGACTAAAACTAAAACAATAATAAAAAAGAAAAACAACCTGAACTTAAAGGTAAAATAAGAAATAAGATGAAATAAGATGTAGTATATTTAAAAATGTAAAAAAAATTAAAAACATAATTTTATCTCTGAATTCTTCTAAATTACTAACAGTATCTAAATATCAATGCAGCTATTATTTCAGTACTATTTAGATACCATTACAGTATTTTATTAATATTTGAACATGCTTTTATTTTTATATTTTCAGATTCCATTACAATTTTTGTGTTTTAAAAGTTAATTCTATGACATTTTCACAGTTTTTCTGTGTTCAAATATACAGAATAGAGAATGAGATTTGCAATAGAGGAAAAGATTTTACAGTGAATAATGACTATTTGGTATTCATTTTAATGGACATGGTCATTGTGATCCGTCGTGATAAGAGCTGCACAAAGACTCAATAATACTCATTTCATGTTTCATGCGGGAAAAATAACATAATATGGGATTGGAAAGACATGAGAGTAAATACTAACTGAAAGAATGTTATTTTTGGGTCGAACTATGCCTTTAAAAATTATCTTTAAAAGCTGCTGTATACAAAGTCTCAGCTCATTAATTGCTTCACTTCACATTCGTCTCTTCTATAATTGTCCAGCAGAGCTTGATCCATGACAGAGATAGAGAGAGAGAGAGAGAGAGAGAGAGAGAGAGAGAGAGAGAGAGAGAGAGAGAGAGAGAGAGCGATCAAGACAGTTGGTATTCATTTCTACTGACCTCTATTGTTGTGTTTTCCAGAGGAAGAGGAAACCCGTCCTTATATGGTCATGTTGATGGTGAGGGGTTTCATTAACATTTAAGAGCCACAAGACTCGCACACTGTTCGTTCCCTCGGCAAGTATTTTTACTGAGAGCCAAATATATGCACATATACTGACATATACACTCAGATGAACCTCATGACATATGGAAATATTTCAAGTCACAAATCAAAGTCATTATATTTGCCTATTGAAGAGCAATTATTGTTTTTCATGCCATTTAAGCATTAAATCCCAAATTGTCCTTATCATAATGGTAAAAAAAAAAAAAGCTCATTCTTATTACTTTAACGTGAAATAAATAATGATATGTTATAACATATATATATATATATATATATATATATATATATATATATATATACACACACACACACACACATTTGGTAATAATATATACCATATATAAAATATAAAAATGTATATTTATTGTATTTCAGATAGCAACGATAACATTACAATAACGATAACAAAAGATAGCATTTCTTATATTCTAGTTTAAATGAAGTAATAAAACAACTAAAAGTGAATAATCTAAAACTACTATACATATATTAAAAAAAAAATTATATGGTAAGAAACTACTGTACTGAATGATTGTAATGAACCTAGTATGCTATATTATAAAATAAACATATTATTATTATAAGTTATACTATTTATTTGTTCTATTATTGATATTATTATTATTCTACATGAATACAAAATTCAAAAGTTAAATATACATATATATAATGTTTTGAATGCCGTCATGCTGGACATGAGAATGAGATTGACGGTTCTCCTGACTCACAAACATCTCACAGACAGCGACGTGAGTCATAATATCATGGCTAAAAAATCTGTGTCAGGCATGTACGGTCATGTCAGGTGAACACTGTGTGTCTGTGTGCATGATCAGGAAGACGAAACATACATACTCACTGTCTGAACATCGACAATCCTGTTTTTGCTCACTATATAGGGGAGGCTGGGGCTAATTGTCTCTGTTAACACTACGGGTGTTTTTTTAAAAAAAAAGTCAAATTCTGCACAAAGCTTTATTTTCACCATATTGCTCAGGAAAATAAAACCTCATTGAACACACAATGACCTTTTGTAAAATGTCCAGTCCAATGGGAAACACCACTGAACAGTCTTGTATTAAAATATGCAAGCAATAAAATAATCGTAAAGCACAAAACAATTAATGAAACAGCAGAAAACATTACTGGTTTCTATGGTAAAGTTGTAGGAAGGGCTGCGAACATGTTCTCAGATGGACAGAAAGATTTTTGATTGCCCTGAATTCATTCGCTTATGTGAGCACTGACAGCCAGACTTGGCTTTGGCAGTGGAGCTAATGTCTCATTCCTCCACCCACTGCTTCCTGAAGACCCCAGGCTTTCAGACTTCCACTCTCTCTCCACTACATACGATTAAAAGAATCTGAATCCATAGGGAATAAGCAGGCCTCCTGACCTCTGCTCCAGTCTCACACTCCATTCTGATTTTCACCATATTGCTCAGGAAAAAAAAAAAGAAGTTGATTCCACTGAGATGCAGACGTCACAGGAAAAGAAAACATGTCTTAAATTTCAGAAAGTAGTCTGAAACCATATTTTATTAATAGTGTCTGTGAGACAGAAGACATAAAACTTAACTTTGCTTTGCAAAACTCACTGCATTGGTTTACAGGGAGTTGCTATGAATACTAGATTGTTTCTGGACTGTTTTGGGAGGGTGCTATTTATTACTGGACCAAATCAAAAGATTTCCTACACGTTCCTATAAATACAATACAATTTTTTTAATAACATACAAAATACATACTAATTATTTTTAGCTCTACATATGAAGGTATAAGTGTATACTGTATAAGTGTAGACAGACAGACAAACAGTCCTTAAGTGACAGATCAGGGTTAACAGAAATGAAACCAAAAAAAAAAAAGTGTCATCATTTACTCACACTCATGCATTTCTTTCTTCTGTGAAACACAAAAGAAGATGTGTTGAGATATGATTGGGTGAGCTATAGATCTTTATGTAACGGGAGAGTTTGACAATGATATTGTTCCCCGTAAAGCAATGCTGTTCTCAGAGCTTCCCTCATGAATTACTAACACATCCTCCCACAGCTCTATGAATAAATAATCCAGCACAAGCGCCAACTCATGGCTCTGTGTATCAATAATCCCATGATGATGAGCTGTCACTCATGTCAAATGTTAGATTTGTTTTTTTACATCTGGGCTAAAAATCCAATGAATAAGCGCAAATTCTTTTTTGAGAGTTATCATGTTCGATGTTGATTTATGTTGTATTTGGTTTGAAACTCCATGATTATGACTACCTGACCCAGCTAGATTTCTTTCTTTTTTTTTTTCTGTTATCACATATTCTTGGATGACATCCCTCGTTGAAAGTCCTTACAGTGTTTCTGACTTCAGAGCCAGAGATAGTAGATCATTAGCACTCACAGAGAAGACGAGTCAGTTTTCTGTGGAAATTATTAGTCTGGCACTGGTTGCAAATCTTTTGCCTTTTCAATTTTTTTTTTTTTTTCAGAAAACGTATGGAAACTTCTGGTACTAAAAACAGAAATAAAAAAGGAAGAATGGAAAAAAATGCAATTCTCTTCCCCGTTCTGAGGTTGTTTTATTTAAAATCCTAACACACTTTTACAAAATTTCAGTCAGGGTGTGATAATGTATAATATACAATATCAATCAAAAGTTTGGGATCAGAATTTGGGATTTTTTTTTTTTTTTTTTACAGGAGTTTCTTATGCTCACTCAAGGCTCCATTTATTTTATCAATAATACAGGGGAAAAAAGTAATATTGTGAAATATTATTATGATGTAAAATATATTTATATTTTTTATTTTAATATACATTAAATCGAATTTATTCCTGTGATGCAAAGCTGAATTTTCTATATCATTACTTCAGTCTTCAGTGTCCCATGATCCTTCAGAATATATATATATATATATATATATATATATATATATATATATATATATATATATATATATATGGCAGCACAACTGTTGCCAACATTGATCATTCTAATAATAACTCAGCATATTAGAATGATTTCTTAAGCATCATGTGACACTTTACTGGAGTAATGGCTGATATAAATTCAGCTTTGCATCACAGAAACAAATTATATTTTAAAGGATATTAAAATAGAAACCATTAATTTATATTGTAATACAATTTTGCAAGATGTTTTGATCAAATAAATCCACCCTTGATGAGAATAATAGACTTCTTTAGAAAAACATTACCAGTCTTACTAATTAATCCCAAACGTTTGATTGACAATGTGTGTGTGTGTGTGTGTGTATGTATGTGTATATATATATATATATATATATATATACATATATATATATATATATATATATATATATATATATATATATATATATATATATATATATATATACACACATATGTATATATATATATATATATATATATATATATATATATATATATATATATATATATATATATATATATTTATAGATCAGCGTATGACAGAAAAAATTAATTGATATTAAAATAAATTGAATTAACTGCTTTCGTTCCTCAGTTGTAACTCAGTTTTGGATAAACATCTGCTGAATGCCTAAATGGAAATGTAAAGTCCTTATATCAAAATCATAATGTTATTATTTATAATAAAGAACATTTATAATATTCAATATCACATTCCTAATGAAAATATTTACCATACACATACATAATAAAGAAAATATATTTATATGTATAACCTTTTAATTTCCAAAATATATTTAAAACGTTTATTTAATTTTTTTTTTACTAGCAGACATATTAAAATAATATCCGCTAATAAAAGAATTACAGTTTGGATTAAACTTAACCGCGGTTTATTTGCTGATCGCGCCTCCTACGGGTCAAATGATTTAATGACAGCCATGATGTTATCTTGCAAGTCAGGAAAAGAGCTATCAAATCATCTCTTCCGCCAGCATTATTCATTCAGACGATATTTTGAAGGGTCGTCGTGGCCCTTTCACGCGTCCCACCAGGGCTCACACCTGATCTGTGCTGCACTCTAGTGGTCACTGCGAGCAGAACTGACACATACACCTGTGATTTCAACAAATCCTTCAAGCATAATTCATGTAAAACAGCTGGATGGAGCGTCAGTATGTAAACAAACAAGCTAAGTAATTGCGCGAAGTGCACTTCTACAGCTTTAGTGTTGCATTTAAACACGTTTTATATAGTGCAATCGAAATATATTTGCACTTGCAATGCAAAACTAGTGAACTATGAAAAAGCAGTTTTATATAAATATAGTTCAAACACATTTCGAAGTTGTTTTGGGTAAAAAAAAAATAAAAAAGAATCTACCTAAAAGCGTGATACTGTCCTGCAAAAGGGCAGCACACATGAGGCCTATGTATTGAAGTATGTGTGGATGTGTCCAGGTCACATTAGAAGCATTACTGTACAGTACAGGGAAGCGCGTCACGGATCCTCCCCCTCCATACCATAATAACCCGTCATGGCTTCCCAAACACGCTTCTATATTCTATACCGCTTCCACACCCGCCGTCTACACCGGGCCAGCTCTCATCCGCGGTCCGAAGCCTTCAAAACGATGCCCTTGACCCATTTCCAATCTGGAACTGTCTGATTTATGGCGGACTGTGCACTCGGTCGGGTCGGGAAATCAAATGCATTGCTCACCGGATGCTCTCGGGTTTCATCTCTTCCACTGGTTGTAAATGTGTCAGGACTCGGCACCTAGAACACTGTAAAGCTGCTCTCCTCGCGTCATCCATACAGCTCGTCGCGCGCTTCCTTGTTTCGGGCCAATTGCGGGACGGGCTGAAGCCACAGAGGAGGGGGTGGTCTCCGGACGCTATCCGGTTCTTTCCGTAATCCTGCGCCGGTGGAATTTTAAATCCGTTCCTCCAGCGGGATCTGCTCGGTGGAGACCGTTTACGGGGACTGCTGCATTGCATTCATATTTAGAACGCTTAAATGTTGCTTCGTTACGTTAATAGAATGCTTGTTGTTGTTTTTAGAACGTTTAATTGACACATTGTCACGCTCGCGTTGTTTAGAACGTTGTTATTTCATATTTGCGGAATGACGATATTGTTTAAAAGGTTAAGTGGTTACATTCTAGCTCTCGCAGAATGAGCGTCTCGGGACGTTTATAACTTTTCTCTGGTACACATTGCAAAAGTGAGCAGAGCAGCCCAGCAGGATCCGGTGTAAATATTCAACAAATGATAGAGGAGGAGTCGGTGCACGATAAAAGGGATGTGAACCGAGACACCGAGAGCAAAGAGCTTCGGACTCGGTTTAAAGCGCGCGTTCACGGTGTCCACTTCAGTTTGCGTGAACTCCTGCTGCTTTATTATGACGAGTGATCTCTCATAACAGGATTTGGGCATTATCGATCGGATTATGAGTGATGATCCATGCGAAGTGACACGAGATTGACTTCGTTTCAGATCGCGAGGGGATTTTCTCCCCCCTGCTCTTCTTTTCCACCCGTTCAGAAGCATATGATAAAAGAGTTATTCTGGAAACGTATTTGCATCCGTTCTTTAAAGGATGCACACAGAAAGCAATGAAAACGCTGCAGGAGCAGCCAGTTTGGAGGAATCGACCACTGAACCGCAGGCTGGACACACTGAACACCCTGCAATGGAGCACAGAGACCCGCAGGAGTACGAGGAACCGGGGTGTAAACTGGCCCCGGAGGACAGCACGGTGCAGCTGATACAAACCGGCTGCTCCGACAAGCGTCCGGGGACGCCGCCCGGCGCACACCCGGGACCGGGCTTCGTTCCCCCAGAGGGAGGTTTCGGCTGGGTCGTGGTGTTCGCTGCAACGTGGTGCAACGGCTCGATTTTCGGCATCCAGAACTCATTCGGGATTCTGCACATGATGCTTGTGAAAGACCATCAGGATCTGACGGACCAGGCGTCTCAGTTTAAAGTGGGTGAGTGGGTTTCAGTGTTTCACTGAGTGTTGTAAGTTTGAGCTGAAAGGAGTGTCCAGGCACACTTGATCCTGAGAGGCTTAAGGGATCATACCTGATCTTCTTTAGAGTCTGGTGGCCCCAGGCTCCTCTCTGGACCCTCCACAGACAGAGGGAGGGAGACACCCTCTCACATCACACACTGACACCTGCTTCCATAGCAGAAGCATTTTATTTAGTTAGTTATTTATTTATTAAATTTTGTTTTTAAGGCAAATTGCGTTATTTATTTACTTATTTCATCACAAAACTGTATTAATAAATTTTTTTATTGGAGCAAAAGAGTAGTTCTGAAGACAAGGACAGTCTATAATGAGTGACAGTCCATTTTCATAGCTGTCAAGACCTTAAGAATAGGTTTTAAAATATGCTTTACACCCAGCGAGATTATTACAAACAATAACATTTTGAAATATTATTACAATTTGACAGAACTGTTTTATGTGGGAATATATTTTAATATGTAATTTATTCCTGTAATGGAAAGCTTAATTTTCAGCATCATTACTTCATCAGAAATTGTTCTAATATACTGGTTTTACAGCTCAAGAAACATTATATTATTATCAATTTCTTATTATATATAATTTCCAAACTTATGACCACAAGTGTATATACTGATTTCATTGTTATATAATGATTTGGTGCACAGTTATTTTGAATTATTATTGATGCTAAATTTTTAATGGTTCTTATTATTGTCAATGTTAAAAACAATTTCTGCTGTTTAATATTTTTTGTGGAATCCATGATAGATTAGTTTTTTATGATTCTTTGATGAATAGAAAGTTCAAAAGAACAGCATTTTATAATATTATAAATGTCTTTACTGTCACTTTTTATTGCATACTTGCTGCATACTTGCTGAATTTTATTTATTCCTTAAAAAAAGAAATATATATTGTTAATTACATTTTAAATTATATTGTAATTTAAAAAAGTTATTTTAAATTGTAATAATATTTTAGTTTAACTGTTTCAACTGTATTTTGATCAAATAAATGCAGCCTTGGTGAGCATAAAAATGTCTTCCAAAAACATAAGTCAACAAATTATTTGAAACTTTTGACCTGTAGTGTATATATCAAATATATTAAACCAGAATATTACAGATTATATCTGATACCATCACTTCACCATGTTACATCCAAAATACTATAAATATAAGTCATGGGACAGCTGTTTCTTAAAGGAGTTTCTAAAAATAAAATGTCATGCATTTTTAAACAGAAAGTCCAACTTATTGATTCACCTGGAAAGAACTGTTGTTGTTCATTTGATTAAAAACATTAACAATTTCAGAGAAATCATCAGTGTAGCTGCGTGTTTCTCACAGACCAGTGAGTGAAGTGAAGCAAACAGTGAAAAGTCCTAGTGCTGAACCTGCTGATGTTTAATAATTTACATTTTCCCAGTTATTTATAATATATTGTCTTTATGCTGTGGATCAGTATGATGAAACAGCATGTTAGCAGCCTTCACACTGTGCAAATCAGATCAAGAGATCAATTTAATTCTCAATGAAGTTGAAAGCAGTATCTGTCACGAACCCTCCTGAACCTGTGAATGTACCCAGCAACCCCTGAGCTCACTTCTGATCCCCTGGCCAAGCCGACGTGAGAGAAAACAAGACAGAGTCCATATGCTAATAATCTTGTAAATGTCTTGCAGGCCTCTGGCTGTTGTTCAGGAAATCGCCTTCTGTCTTCCATGCTGAGCTCGATTTTTACAGCCAAAGTGCAGTAAAATCTCAGTTTGTTTTAATGTTCAGACTCCCATTTTGCTGTACAACATCACTATTTGAAAAGAAAAATGCTAAAAAAATGTGAATGTTCCATTTTGAGCTTGATTAGTTTGATTAATTTTGAGTATAAATATAGGTACCTCTTGGGGTAGTTTAGAACATGCAACCACAATTACTGGAAAGACTACTGACTTGACAGTTTTCCATAAGACGATCATCAACACCCTCCACAAGGAGGGTAAGCCACAGAAGGTCCTTGCTGAAAGGGCTGGCTGTTCACAGAGTGCTGTATCAAAATATATTCATAGAAAGTTGACTGGAAGGCAAAAGTGTAGTAGGAAAAGGTGCACAAGCAATAGGGATGACAAGAGCCTTGGGAAGATTGTCAGGGAAAGCCGATTCAAGAACTTGGGAGAGTTTCACAAGGAGTGGACTGAAGCCGGAGTCAGCGCATCAAAAGTCACCACTCTCAAATGTCTTCGGGAAAGGGCTACAGATGTCACATTCCTATAACCAAGCCACTCCTGAATAATAATAAAAAAAAAACATCAGAAGCATTTCACCTGGGGTAAGGAGAAAAATAACTGGACTGTTGCTCAGTGGTCCAAAGTCCTCTTTTCAGAAGAAAATAAATGTAGCATTTCATTTGGAAATCAATGTCTGGAGTCTGGAGGAAGACTGTAGAGGCACAGAATCCAAGCTGTCTGAAGTCCAGTGTGAAGTTTCTGAAGTCAGAGATGATTTGGGTGCTATGTTGTCTGCTGGTGTTGCTCCATTGTGTTTTATCAAGGTCAAAGTAAATGCAGCTATCTACCAGGAGATTTTGGAGCACTTTATACTTCAATCTGCTGACAATCTATGAAGATGCTGAGTTCCTTTTCCAGCAGGACTTTTGCACCTGTCCACAGTGCCAAAAACACTTCCAAGTGGTTTGATGACCATGATATTACTGTGCTTGATTGGCCAGCCACCTCACCTGACCTGAACCTCACAGAGAATCTATGGGGTATTGTGAAGAGGAAGACAAACATCTGACAAACAATACAGAGGAGCTGAAGGTCGTTATCAAAGCAACCTGGACTTCAACAACGCCTCAGCAGTGCCACAGGCTGATCGCCTCCATGTCACGCTGCATTGAAGCAGTAATTCATGCAAAAGAAGCCCCAGCCAAGTATTGAGTGCATTAGATACAAGCCAAATAAGCGCACTCATGGTTAGATAATTATAAAAAAATTCTGGATTCTGGATGTATTTAGAAAAACTGGTTTCAGCTATCTATTTTTTTTATTAAGTTTTTACACCTATGAATTTCATAGATGGCACTTGTTTTCTAAAATGATCTTTCTGATTATAACTGAAAATCTTTTTTTCCCCTTTATATCAGAGCAAATGTTAAAATCATTCGTTCATCAACAAGACTAGCACGTAACGTTCTGTCCTTGCTTCACAACACTGAGGATTTCTAATAAAATTCTCCTACTCTGTTGCTCTCATTCTGTCTCTCTGCGTGATGGCCCTTTGTTTAATCTGCTGCGATGGCTGTGATGTGGGTGTGTAATAGGGATTTGATTGGTCTGTGAGGGGCTCAGGGGAAGTGTGGGAACACACAGAGCTGAAGGATGGGCGTGCTCTGCGTCCCCCTGCCTCACTCACATGGTTTGGCCTGTCCCAACACACACACTACAGTAATGTTTAATCGCAATAGGGGATTACAACAGACACTCCCACACAACTTTACATGCAGGTTGACACAAAAAGCAGCTCTGTTTCAACATGGAACAAAATACACTTTGAAACAATTCAGGTCATTTTCCCATTGATTGCTTGATTTTTGTATTCTTTTTAAAGTTAATTAATACAATCTATGTATGGCATTATTTTTAACAGCATCCTCACTTTTCAGCATTTTTACACAAGTGCCTAAAACTTTGCACTAGTGCCTAATTTATACAAGTGCCTAAAACTTTGCAACATGACTAATACTGTAGCTTTACAGGTTTCTTAAAGTGTCTTGCAGACATCGCCACAGTTCTTCTGAATTGATTCTGTCTCAGTTTGTTCTGTTTCTTCATGTTATTCCAGACAGACTGATGATCAGATCTCTGTGTGGAGCACTGGCTGTTGTCGGACTCTTTGTGCAAACAAAAGTTACATTTAATGGCAAACATAATGTTTGGAAATGTAAATTGATATTTAGTACTGACATACATTAAAAGTTAGAAATAACTGACTTAAGACCATTTTTTGTTGGTGAAAATACGAGTGGCCTAAGACTTTTGCACAGTACTGTGTGTGTATGTGTGTATATATATATATATATATATATAAAACAAAACAAAGCAAAGCAAACAGTTCTCATAATCTCAACACTCTCATAATACAAACTTTAACACACAACTCTGCAGTAGACATACAAACTGTTCAGATCACAAAGTGGCAAAGACTGGAACTGAGGAACTGATGTTGTGAGTTTTAAAGCACTGTAGACCAATCAGGAGACAGCAACAATCAGCCTGCAAGAGCCAATCAGATTACTTTTCTGAGGCAGATCAGAGACACAGAAAGCCCCAACACAACTGAGAAAGCACAACATCCATAGGGTTGTAACAATATTTTATTTATATTATTAATTATGTTGGTATGTGTTTTAAATTAATACAGCAGATCCAATTTAAACCGACAATTATGTTCTATTATTTATCGTCATACACACCTGCAGTTTCCCAAACGTCACTCTTTTACATTTTCCCTTTCTTTCTTTTTGTTTCCCTGGCTATCTCTCCCTATGAGTCCACACACACACACACACACACACACACACACACACACACACACACACAGAAGGACTGCTGGTAATGCATAGACACAGATCATATTACCTACAGTATATGTATGCTCTCAGCTCTGTTTCCGCTTGTTTTGCTTTGCTTTTTTTTCCTGAACACTGGTTTCTTTACACAGCTTAGGTCTTGTTAAAGTAAAACGTGAGTCTCAAAAGCATGGTTTAAAGTAAAGCGTTAAATACTTTTCTGCTATCCCAATTTGTTTTACAGAGTCAAGAATTACACCTTGTGTTGGTCTGAGAATCTTTTGGTGTGGAAAATGGCAGGTATTTGAAGGTTTTGAGCAGTGTTGGGGAAAGAAACTGTAAAGTAATGCATTACAATATTGCGTTATTCCCTAAAAAAGTAACTAATTCCGTTACTCAGTTACTTTTTATGGAAAATAATGCGTTAAGTTACTGTTGCATTGCTTTTTCAATCTGGCAGGGCTTGCTTGTTTGTTTTTAATATAAAAAGTTATATTTTTTGGTAAATGTAAAAGCCCTTTAACATGTGATGGAATGTTTTTGAACACTCAAACTCAGTAAAAACTCGCAGCACAGGTGAAATGAGTTGAAGGACAGAGAACAGTAGACAAGTGTTGGTGAAAGGTGAAAGCGTTCGTTGGCCGTCTGGCATGAAACTGATAGTTTTCAAGCGCTGGCCAACACTAGTGTATCCAGGACACACTCAGAGACAGAAAGTCTGTAAATATGTTTGACTGGTCAATCAAAAGTAGAGCATACTCACCTGTTGTTTCTGTTCATTTGCTTATTTGTAAGCAGTTTGAAGCATGTTGTGGGCTGACTCTTTCAAACTGCACTGGTTTAGGTTCAGTACATTTCAGTTTTATAACTTACTGTATAAACCAAATATGACCCAAATTACCCTTCTCTGATTAATACTGTTTCTTTTAACCCGATTTGATTTTCCACCATTTTAAATGAGTGTCAGATCATATTCAGATAATGCTGGTCAGAAGTTATTCAAATCTTTTTGATACATCAAACCATTTGTAATACAACAGCAATACATTTTAAAGCAAGGATGCAGCGTTTTGACACATTGACATAAAGCTTGAGTCATTGCCACAGGTTTGTTTTAATGCGTAATTATAGCTGTATATTTCATTACTTTTGTACATTGAGTGATATGCAAATCAAAACACACAGGCAAATATTTTAAATGAAAATATGTCTGAAGAATTTTTATTATACTATCTTATAAAAATCAGCTTTTATTTTTTAATTTTCTGTTTTAATTTACATTTTAGTTAACATTATAGTAATTTTTTTTTTTTTTGTATGTCTTTATAGTTTTTATAATTTTCTTTATCACAGTTTTAGATATTTTAGCACACCAGGTTTAAACTAAATTACAAGAAATGTTACCTTGGCAACCTTAAAATGGTTCAAGTGTTTTTATGTTTCATTCATATAATTTAATGTAATGAACTTTTTTTTTAAATCAGTCGTTTTACTTTTTTACAATGTCAACTTAAACTAAATTATAATTAGAAATGTCACCTTTTTTCCATTTCCATTTCCATTTAGTGATTTTAGAAGACTCTTTTACGCAAAAGACTTAAAAACAATTAATATTTTAAAGTGAAAAAAAAGTGAAAAAGTGAGTTTTATTTTAAGTAATGTATTTATTTTTCATTTTAGTGTTATTTAGCTATAATAACCCTGGTCTGATGAAATATTTGTGTGTAAATAACATATATATATATATATATATATATATATATATATATATATATATATATATATATATATATATATTTTTTTTTTTATTATTATTATTTACATTTATATTTTTAAATAATTTTTAAACATATTAAATTATTATTATTTTTTTTTTGCTAGAAAATCCCTATATAGAATACATAAAATGTGAAATATTTCCCTGTGAGAACCTTTATTAATATGAAACAGAATAAGCAAATAAAACTAGATTAGCAATCTGACCCTTTGTAGAAATGGTCACGGTGCAGATGAACTCAATACAGCAGTGTGACCGTGCACATGAAGAGTGCCAGCGTTACAGATTTGTAATGCTGCCAAATGAGTTTGTCTGAATCGGTCATTTAATGATTAAAGTATCTTACCCTCAATATGTGCAGCTGGAGAGTGTGTGTGCGAGCTGAATGAGCTGAAGGCACAAAATCTTTTTTTTTTTTTTTGGTGCTGGATTTAAGGAACGCTCTGTTTCAGCTGCTGATATTAGCTTTGCTGTTGAATAGAAAACCCGTAGGCAAAAGATGAGAAATGTTTCCCTTCCTGCTTTTGCTCATTTAACATGATTATCAATGTCATACTGTATTCAGACATAGATGTTTAAGTCAATCTTTTCACTGTGCAGGATAGAAGTGATGGATCAGAGCCTGATTTCTCAGTTGTTATCATGTTCTTGACAGGTTTCCTGAGATTCGCTCTGACAGATGAGACATGAGGGGTCTTGTAAGGACAGACAGATATGAAGAGAGAGAGAAAATCAAGGGAAAAACACATGTAGGAGCAAGAGAGGGACATAAAGAGAGCGTGATCCGTGCTTCCCTGCGGCTGAGTGTCTTTATCCACAATCTGTCAAAGAGCATCTGTCAGTGTTAGTGGGTCACTCGGTTCCTTGTTTTCCCTCTTCTCTTCCCTCTCTTATTTCTGTTCTAGATGGAAACCACTTTCGTGCTGTCCTTTGTGTCTTTCTCTACCTCATTTAACAAAGGATCCAATAATAAAGCATGTGGAGCAAACTCATTAGTGAGAATCAGGACTAGGTGATGTGGAGAGAGAGAGAGAGAGAGAGAGAGAGAGAGATAATGAAAAGCAGAGGAGAGTGCTATAAATGAAATAGAGTAACAGAGAGGCGTGAGTGAAAAGAGGAGGAATAGTGGGCAAGAGTTGGCTTCCTGAAGTCGAAACTTTTACAGTGAACAAAGTATTTCATAATTTTATTCAAAAACTTCAATAAAATTGTCTTTTCAACCACAGTGCAACCGAATGGTGATTTTAGGCAGTGGGAGTGACAGGGGAAGTTTTGACCTTTGACATTTGAAAAATTATGTTTTTTTTATTGCATATTTATCCACTGTTAGACATCATCAGCAGGCAAATGCTGATATGTGCTTTTTGCAAAAGACAAATCAGTGCGATTTCATCATTTTAATGGAGAATTTAACGGGGAGGTGAAAGGATGTAGAAAGAAAGGCTGAAAAGTTCATGGACCGCAGCTGTGGACTCGAAATGTTTCTCGTTCATTTCTTTTTGGCCGATTTTGGGTTCCTGTGTTTGTTTTTTCAAGAATTTCTCATCCCGAAAGATGTAAACAAACAGAACTCTTTGCTTACAAAAGCCGTCAGAGGGTGACAGCAGAGAACCATTTGTCTGTTCTTGTTTTCCAGTACTCTGTTTCAGCTGTCAGCCGTATGTGCCTCAGATGGTAGAACATCGCTCAGAACATACTCTACTTTTGATAAAATCACTCTTTAGCATCCGCGTAGCAATGCTCGTCTGCATCTTACAGTAATATCATGGTGATGTGTTTTGCACTAGGAAGCACTTTTTTCACAAAAAGTAAAACATCTACTCTGGCGACAAAGAAGTGTTCTTTACTGTATTGAATGTGCACTTGTACTGTACTACAAATCATCAGCTGTGCTTACTGATAATGTAATATTAATGAAATAAAAGTGGGTTAAAACTAAAAACCTCTGACATTTTCTTTTTTCTGTGTGTGTTTTTTTCTTCTTCTTCTTGGTGAAGTAAGGTAATCCATTCCTAATAGTCCCTGGAATGTTTAATCCTTCCAACATGGCCTCAGACTCACACACACACACACACACACACACACACACAGACTTTATCCACCTCATGTTGTCTGCATGATCTTTTATCCGAGCTGTTAGAACCTGGCCTTCCAGAACACTCTATTCCTAAACAGAGACTCTCTGCATTGTTCTAATGTTCCCAAACTCATAGTTCCAACTGAGCATCACAGAAACATCGGTCATTTACAAAGCTTGCAAAACAACAAACAAGACCCTGACTGTGAAACCTGTGGAAAACATACGTCTCGTTTGACTCCACAAGACCAGCGGGAGACGGAGGGGCATTATGTAAAACCTGACCTTGTGTTCTTCTACAAAATATGGATAAACACTCATTTGCTTGGTTTGTTAATGTACCGCTTCCTCTCTGGAATCGTGGGGCCACATTTCCACTGAACCTCAGCCAATAATGACTCGAAGAGGGCTCACACACACACACACAGACACACACACACACATACAGAGAGAGAGAGAGAGAGACAAGAGAGAGATCAGCGTCAAATATTGACCCAGCGTCCTTAGAATCCAGACATACTGTGCAGACATTAAACTACCTTTGAACCATGATAAACATGAAGTGTGTTTGTTTGTCTGAGCTTGACATCTATTGTAACTGGCCAGGGCTCTGTATAAAGAGATGATGGACTTTCATCTGTGTCTCTTTGCGGAATTATCTGGGTGCACAAAGAATGTCTGTTTGGATGCGTGCATGTGTAAAATATATGTTCGGGTGGGCGATATGGCAATAATATATTGCAGTTTCTTCAAGAAGAATCACAATCAAAACGTTGGTTTTTAAGTATATTTTGCAAGTTACAGAGCAGTAAAACTAAAGTTCTCAAGTAAACAATACAAAAACTAATGACAAGCAAAAAAAAAAAAAAAAAATAATACAGAAAATAGATAAAAATGAAGTAAACAGTGCTTTGTACGATTTACTTCATTTACAGCTACTGTATGAATTAAATATAAAGCTACGAAAGAGATTCAGTCAAAATAAAGCTGAGTTTCTCTTTGTCTTTTATTGTTTGGTTAACATTAATGACAGGGGTATTATTAGGTTGCTGTCGCTTTAAGATTGAACTAATATAACTGTTTACATTCACCTAAGACATAAGCGAATGCATTTACAGGAAAACTTGCCAAGGAGGGCACACTCAGGGCACAATCTCAACATTACGATCGTGGAAGTCTTCAAGATCGATACAAAATTGTTGGATGAAGTTGTTGGTCTTTCCACATTCACACACACAAATGAATCTTAAAACTGGTTATTTTGTCAATGATTTTATTAGTGGTGCTGACTTAGGTTTCTGTTGCCGTGCTTATGGTTAGGGATTTGCATAGTTTGGGTGACTTGTTGAAAAAAGGTGTGTTGTTGCTTGTCTAACGGATTAAACAGCTGTTGAGACTTGTTGATGCCAGTAAAAAAAACACCTAGCAATAGGCAAAAGCAATTCCAGAATGATCTACAGTAGAATAGCCACCATAGATACAGTATATATATATATATATATATATATATATATATATATATATATATATATATATATATATATATATATATACTTATCCATGATAGCAATGTTCCAACCTCCCAGAACACCACATAATCAGGGCAGTGAGTTTGGCAAATGGAAAATCAAGTTCATGTATTTCATCATTTATTGATCATATCTTTTTCTCTTCCTCTGTCCAGCATGGGTTGGTGCTCTGGCGATGGGGATGATATTTTTCTGCTCTCCGGTGGTCAGTATGTTCACTGATCACTTCGGATGCCGGAAGACAGCCATCTGCGGAGCATTTGTGGCCTTCCTCGGTCTTCTCACCAGTTCCTTCGCAACGTAAATGCCTTCTTTTTTTCTTAGTTTTTCTCTTGTAACCATTTGTACATAGTTTTGTGTGTGTGTGTGTGTGTGTGTGTTACTTTAGCATTTTCACATTCATTCAGAAATTATAAGCAAAATGTATATATATTTATGTGTATGTGTAAGTAGTATATATATATATATATATTCCCGAAACATTTTTCTATAAAATATTTATTATTATTATATGATTTTTTTCTATACATTTTTGTATGTATTTTTGTCATGCACATTTTTGATAAACAATGATTTAATGTAAAATATGGATTATTTTGATTCATTCCATACATTTGAATGAATTGAACAAAATGAAATCAGTCAAATAATTTGAATGACACACAATGACATCATTTCCTGAATATGACCCATGCATTGGCATTTTAGGTTTACTTGATTTCTTTCAGCCGTACTAAAACACATTTATTTTATCCAGAATGTTCATCCAGCGCTGTCACTGTTTAGGTTTACTTAGACATAACAGACTGTTTTGGAGGATACTTGCCAGACGGATATTTTGACATACTTTTGTATGTATTTGTTTGTTCAAGCACAAGATGCAGAAAGAAAAACTGGGGCTCACACGACGCCTGAGACACAGCTCTGTGTGCGTCTCTCACAGAACACAATGAATCAGTTGTTATTTGCATCTTCTTGAGCTTGAATGCTTTTAAATTGGCCAGGTGTATTTGTCTGTTAAAGCACAAGTAGTCACAAAAGAGAACTCAATTCAGTGTTGTCTGTGACCCTGTGTGTGAGTTGTACACAGAACATCACCGAGTTATGAAAGTTGTCTTTCGCATCTTCAAAGCTTTAAAATCACTTACATTTTTACATTTTCAAGGCTTAAAAACACATGCAAATGATCAACTTTCGCGAAGACGCAGCAGTGGACTGATCAGACCATTGACAAATCCATCGGTTGTCCCGAAAATGTTTGTTTTGACATTTTTTCTGTCCTTGAACTTCTCAATAATGCAGCTGTTTCTAAACTTAATTTGAGATAACTTGTATATGACATACACAGTTGCATCACATATAGTTCAGTCTTAGTCTATAAATTTGTGGGAATCATTTCCCCTTTACTTTGAAGTGTCTCTGTTATCTGCTGGCATGCATAAACCCATGTTAGAGATGTGTAAACATTCGCTCGCCTATAATGTGCAGCCATAATGTGTGCACATTTGCTTAGTCTTAGAAAGTAAAAAAAATGTAAATTAAGATACATACATTTTTTTAAAAAGTAAGTTCCTTACTGTTGAATATACCGAATATATTATAAATATATCATAAATATATATACACAGAGCTACGTTTTTCCCAAAACAGTATTTTTTTTCTATAAAACAAGTATTATGATTTGTGCGTTCACTGAAAAACTAAATGTTTGTAAAATATTTTCTGTTTTTTTTTCTTGCGCCTTTTTCCAAGAACGAAAATTTTCTGCAAACCAATTCTCTTTTACATGTGTAAGATGTGAGTCAGTAATATCTCCTGTCACTCATTTCGTGCGTTCTTGTCTTAAAAGGCTTGGTTGTGCAGAGATGTTGTGGTTGAAGTGATGGAGGTGGACAAATCACTCAGCCTCCTTAAGTGTGCTTATATAAAGGTTACTGAATCACGCTGACAGTCTTTTAAGCAAAAGGAAAAAACATAAACACACGCTGGAGAGCAGGACCTGTACGACAGAACATTTATGTAATCCTTGCTTTCTTTCTCTTCCCTCTTTTCTTCATTCTTTTCCTTCTCATTGTTTTCTCACAGTGCCTTCTCTCTGAGATCCTTGTGCAGTTGGACAGAGAGCTGGTTTTATTCCAAGCTAAAAAAAAAAAGAAGCTCTTTGTGTTGTTAGAAAAGGTTGGAAAAAATCAGGGGTGCAGGAGACATTTCAAGGTAGGGACAACAAAATCCAAACTGTAAGCAAAAGATAGTAAGATCAGATCAGATTTACAGATATAGATCTCCTGCAGGGTCGAGCTTCTCTATTCCATCTCACTAACGTCTGTTTGGTCATTAAGCAAATAATGTCCTGCTGGCCGTGTGTTGAGCATTCTCTGGCTTCAGGTATCACAGGTCATTTGGAAGTGAAATGCTTTGGTTTAATAAGGAGAGAAAAACATGAAAGCAACAGTTCTACTGTAAAAACGCACCCTGTATGACTTTATATTTCTTGCGCAACCATCTTGCAGAAGTTACTTACAGACACTAGAGAAAACTTACTTTTAAAAAGAGTGCTTTTACAAATATATTGACATATTTAAAAAATAACTGACTAATAGAAGCAATAAAATATTACAAGATTTATAAGAGACAGATCCAGGTTTTTGCTTCTCACTGAAAACAGTCTGGTTGCTGTGTCTTTGGCACAGAAATCCATCCAACTCGTTTTTTTGAGACTTTGGTCATGTTTAGCATGAGAATCAAATTATTTAGCAGTGTAAATAAGTCAGAATGCATGAAATAGAATTAGACCCCCCCCCCCCCTTAATAAAAATTATATACTTATATCTCATAACCCAACAAAACTAATAAAAATGATGAAAATGCCCAACAAAATTTAAACTTTAAGTAAGATTAGAAGGAAAACTAAAAATATACATATAAAGTGAATTTAAAATATTAACAAAAGCTATTATAGTACTATAATAGTAATATAATAACAATATAACTACAATAGGAGTTACTAAAATTGCACCCTTCATCAACCTTTCATCAGCATCTTCCTTTTATCACATTCTCATCCTGTCTTCTCTCCTCAGCACGCTGGGACTTCGATACTTCACATACGGGATACTGTTCGGCTGCGGATCCTCATTCGCGTTCCAGCCGTCTCTGGTGATCCTGGGGCATTATTTTCGACAGAGACTGGGTTTGGCCAATGGTGTGGTGACGGCAGGCAGCAGCCTCTTTTCTATGGGGCTCCCTGTGCTGCTCAAGAAAGTGGTGGGACCGCTGGGCCTTCCCAGAACCTTCCAGATCCTCAGTATCTTCATGTTGGTCCAGTCGCTGCTGGCCCTCACCTT
The DNA here is from genome assembly GCF_003368295.1 of Carassius auratus. NCBI lineage: Eukaryota > Metazoa > Chordata > Actinopteri > Cypriniformes > Cyprinidae > Carassius > Carassius auratus. The sequence goes on along the minus strand of NW_020527631.1, from coordinate 154,848 downwards.
CAAACCGCTCATGCCCAGTGGGATGTGCCCGATGCCAGGCATGGGAATGGATGGAGGGCCCCCGTCCGACCTGGAGTCAGCGAGCAGGTGGCAGAAGGGCCTGGCCAAAATCAGGAAGTACTTTAATATACGAGTGTTTGGTGTGCTGACCTATCGGGTTTGGGCGTTCGGCGTCGCCACGGCGGTTCTGGGATACTTCGTTCCATACGTGCACCTGGTGAGTAGTGTCATTTTCAATGTATATGTTGTTATAGTATTTAATAGTATTCTGAATTAGCTTTTATTTGAATATTTTAATTTCATTTTTCACGTTTTGAACAGCTTGTGTTTTTCTGTAATATTTTTATTTAGCTTTTTATTTATTAAGAAAAATACTTTTTAAAATGTATGAAAAAAAAAACAACATTTAAAATTAAGTGAATCTGCACATAAATCAAGAGGGGAAAAAAACTTCAAAGGGAATTGTTGTTTTATGGGTGGTCCGGGATCAAGGGGTCAAACCCCTCAGTGTAAAAGGTCAAAGGTCATCATCAATCAAAAAAGTTGACAGGTGGTAAAGCATATTGACTACTTTTATTAACCAATAGTGAAAATGTTAGATCTCTGGCCATTTCCCTTGAGCCAGTTGCGATTGGGGGAGTGGACACAGTGGTACAGTACCTATCTCTCCTCTTCTCGTCCGTATCCGGTTTACAGATACTTGGTAATATTTCCATGCAAATTACATTTTGTGAAACGATTACATTGCATTCCTGTGAGCATAGAAACAGCCCACGAGTACTGAATTTAGTTCTTTCGCTTCATCTTGCACTTGAATGGTTTAAACTTCCCAAGATATCTTGTATTTTGGAACAATTTTTTTATGTATTTGACCCTTCGAGCATGAGAAAAGAGGTGTAAGAGAACTCTTGGTTTGGGCTTGTGTGCTCCAAAACATGTAATATTTTCAAAAACATATGCAAGACTCAATTCCTCTCCCAGTACCGTAAATAACTGTACTGTGTGTGAACGTAACTGTAATAAGGGCTCAAATACAGGACTGACAACCGTATTCTGCTGCTGTGACAAATTGACTTTTTCAAGCTCCACTCAGTTTATCTTGTACAAATCAGCATCTTATGGACATAGACGTGCTATTTAAGTGTGATTTCTGTGGCTAAATGCATCAGTGCACTGAACAGTTGTTTGCTTTGTACAGCCATAGTAAGCTTTTGGAGTTCATCAGAGCCCTTTTCTTCAACCTTATCAATGGTTTCATTAATGCTTCTTTGTGGTGGGAACAGAGGAAAAGCAGCTATAAGTTGAATATTTCCTCTCATAGACGCCCTTGTTTCTAAGAAGGGAAGAGGGGGAGGACATGGGGTTAAAAATAAAAAAATCCTTTAGAAGAATTTCCTGTCCCTAGAGATCACCGGTCTGTGGATTGGATATCTTTTGAAAACCGCTTGAATGAGAAAACCTTAGGGGCACATCAAAAGCCCCGAGATTACACATTTAGGTTTAATGCGAAGGAAGGACTTTCCTATTTCACCACGAGAAGCGAGAACCAAATGCACACACACACACACATACACATATACGCAAAACAAAAGCCGGGACTGAGTGTTTACTTCTGGTGGGAAGCCTGAAAAAACAGGACTGTAGGTGGAAGAGAGAGACTGAGGCGAGGGGGGAAAGGTCTCTCTCGTCAACTTTATACCACCACCCACAAAAACACACACACACACATCCCAAACACACGCAAGTTGGCTAACTCACAACTAACCAAATAAGCACTTGCTTCAAACACTTACCAATGATTTGACATATATCAACAGAACACAAATGCAACAAATGCGTGCACACACACACACACACACACACACACACACACACACACACACACACACACACACACACACACCCAAACACACACACAAACACACATACACACACTCACACACAAAATGTATTATGAAAAAAAAAAATATTGATGCAGTATTTACTTTGAAACAATCTGCACTCTGAAATAGCTGGTACAATTTTTTTTTTTTTTTTTTTTTTTTACAAATGATTACAAAGAAATGGCAAGTACCTTGATTAGAAATGACATCAAAAACATTTATATTGTTAAAAAGGAAATGGTGTGTTTTTAAGTCTCTTATGCTCACTAAGAATGCATTTATTTGATCAAAATACAAATAAAACAGTAATGTTGGGAAGTATTATTGCAATATAAAATTACTTAATTATTAGAATATATTGTAGAATGTAATTTATCCCTGTGATGCAAAGCTGAATTTTCAGCATCATTTCACCAGTCTTCAGTGTCACACGATCCTTCAGAAATCATTAATATGCTGATTTGCTGCTCAAAAAACATTTCTAATTAATATCAATGGTAAAAACAGTTTAGCTGCTTCATATTTTTGTGAAAACCATGACAAATTTCCTTAGGATTATTTGATGACTAGAAGGGTTCAAAAGAACATCGTTTATTTGAAAAATACATCTTTTGTAATATTATAAAAGTCTGTTTTGATCAAGTTAATGCATCCTTGCTGAATAAAAGTAATATATTCTAATTCGAGCGCCATTGTCTCCATTAAGCACACTGAAAAACTCCCACGCATGCTGAACAATTAAAGGTTTTCAATTCCCACGCTGTACAGGGAAAGAAAAGCACACATGATGGAACCATCTGCGTCAAGCTTTTCTTTCCGTAAACAGTGCATTCTCTTATATCATCACATTTTATGGCCTGTTTATCAGCGTGACCATTTGTGCACTTGGTTCAGCGGATGGAAACGAATTCTCAGCTGAAAACAAGAGAGAAGCACCATTACGGCTGAGTAATTCAGGTGTCCAAGTAAAAGTATGTCCATCCCTATGACAACAGAGAATGTGAGGGAAAGGAAAGGTGAAACAAGGACAGAAATCCCCAGAGTCTGACCTGAGATGACACACACCGAGTTAATAATTCATCATCAACATGTGTGGACTCATCACATAAGCTTTCTGTCATAGTGCAGTAAATATTTCAGTTCACGGCACCCTAATACATTATTTATGCACAGGACGCATGCTTAGCTCCTATAGCTTCCTCTGTTTTCTTAATGTTAAATGCACACCGGCTTGACTGTAAATCAGAGGCGTTTTGTGCACTTAGTAAACAACAGCCTCCACGAAACCTTGTTTAACATTCAGTTCAGAAATTCGAATGGATTTTTTGCATTACTGAACTTCATTAGCGTGCCAAAAAACACTACATTTTATGATTTATTGACTGCACCAATAAGGATTTGGTATTTAAAAAATGTTAACTAGAAAAGCAAATCGCTTCCAAGAAGCAGAGCTATACTGCAAAGTTTCTCGAGAAGGTCTTCTTAATTGGATTGTCGTTCATTACTTCAGTCAACTGCACTTGTATTATTCTGAAATTTCTACATGTAAATCTGTGAAATCTATAGGCCATAGGTAATTATTATTTAATGGTGGAACTGGCTTACAGCACGCCAGGGCTTTGTGCCAAATGTCTGGAAAGTGAGATATTAATTATGCTCAGAATCTGGCACAAAAAAATCAAACTCCCTGGTGAGAGTGAGAACTGCTCTTCCACCTGCCGGGCCATGTTTCTGAGGCTGAATATTCATCATTTTTTGCTACTAAATCACTGAGGTATTTTTATTTCAGTTTTTGACACAGTGAATGTTGGATTTTAGGGTAATTGACTAATTAAAATCAGCTTGAGTAGCATGCAATAAATTTCAATTAGCATTCAAAAATGATAAATATGCCTCCACATTTTTTCCAATGTTGATTTTAGTCCCCACCTCTTAAGAACAGTATGCATATTAATACAAAAAAATCATTAAAATATCGAAACATTCTTAAATCAAGCTACTTTTAACTGAGAAGCAAAATTACTTAAATTATTAAGAAATATATAAAATTAGATGACTTTATGCTTAAATAACTTCTGGATGTCAGTATGCCATACGGTTTTAGCATATTTGTTGTATATAGATACACATTTACTATAGTTTTAGCGAAATGAATAAATATAAATCATCTTACATTTTTCAGAGAGCTTTGAAATACAAGTTCAAATCTGAAAGCACAGTTTGAGTGCTCTTCACACAGAATGAGTGTGTCCTTCGACGTGACGGCTGCTTAGAAGCGTCAGATGTTGGTGATATGGAAGAAACCCCTAATGTTATGCTCGGTTTAAAATGCACAATAGGTTATTCTGTGTGCGTCCCCATCCAGGATGCCTTCGGGGTGTGCATGCTGTGACGCTTCCTCGTAGAAGATGGCTGGCAAAGAGGCCATTGTTCAAAATATACTGCTTCGTCAATGAATCTCTCGTAAGAATAGAAATATAAAATCTCAAAGTGTTTGTCATGTAAGAAAAAGTTATCGGTCGATTGGCAAAATAAGTAAAGGTGTAAGCATTTTTATTTTGTAAAACCATGAAGGATATTGTGGACCCCGACATGCCCAGATACTTTTTCTCATTTTTAGACAATGATTTTTATACTCTATATTCTATCCCCTTTCCTCTTCCTAAACTTTCGGCATTTTTGTATTTTCAAAAACATCACTAATATAATGTTTTCATTTAAAACAGCTGTTTTGCTCATGGAAAACAGTTATGCTTGGGTCAAACATTTGTTGTATTAGCACACAACAAGGAGGTACATGAAACACACACACACACTCAAGCACGTAAAAGTGTAATATTTTATGGGAAGCTTTCCATAGACATGATTTTATACAGTACAGACTGTACGTACACCTACCAATGACACAAAACTTCTGCATATTTACATTAAAAAAAAAAAAATGTTTAGTATATTTTAATTATGATGACTCAAGAAATATCCTCATGAACCACATTTAAGGAGTTATATCACAGTGTAATCTTTTAAACATTAAACATTTATTTTCCCAGTGTCCCGCAGTAAAAAATATTTAATGTAGAAAATATAGAAAATATTTCATGTCTATTAAAACTGCAGAATTTACTAACTGTTTTAATACTTTTGTTAAATTTTAAGGGTTCACATGTGTCATGATTTATATGATTTTAGTTTTCCAGCTTTTTTCCAAAAATCTTTGCATAACACTTTCTTTTTTTCAAATCATAATCTTGCTTTAATGTTTGAATATACAACTCAAACCTGGTCTAAAGTCTGGAGCAATGTTTTTTCTTTGTTATTTAAAGAGTGTACACGCTGCTTATTTAACACAGGGACGTTTTTTTTTTTTTCTGTAGGCTAAATATATATATGCCCCATGCGCTGGGGCACACCAACCGTTTTTCTGTCATTAAAAATAGCAAAAGTGGATTTGGACACGCACTGAGTGCACCTGCGCCATGCGCTTTACACTTTGCATTTAGATTGTCAAAATATGGCCCAAGGTTATCAAATGTAGCTTCATACCCATTATGTTCTAAGAACTTCATTAAAAAAAAAGAAGAAGAAAAAAAATACAAGATATGTATTTTAGGGTTGATAAGATTTTTTGTGTTTTTGAAAGAAGTATTTTTTGCTCACTAAAGGCTGCGATTATTTGATCAAAAATACACTAAAAACAGTAATATTGTGAAAATTGAATCTATTTTAGTATATTTTTAAATATAGTTTATCCCTGTGATAGTAAAGGTAATTTACTAATTAAAGTGATTAGGCTTCATTGTCAAATCATCATGTTTTATAGAGTTTCTTTTTCTAGCCATATCTACTCCATATCATCCATTTTTATGTAAAATACATGAATATGTATTTTACATGAAGCCAATCATTTACAAAGAAATTCATTTATTTATCATTTTTAGTTTATTTATTTACCTTTGAATAGTGTTGTGGATGGCTAGCTGGCTTGATGGATGGATGGATGGATGGATAGATAGTTTTGTATGTGTATGTTAATCATCTGATGGTTTTCCTGTTTCTGTGGCAGATGAACTTTGTGAAGGAGGAGTTTAAAGACACTCAAAGGGAATGGGTGCTGCTCGTGTGTATCGGAGCGTCGTCTGGAGTCGGTCGACTGCTGTTTGGGAAGATCGGAGACATCATACCTGGAGTAAAGAAAATATACATGCAGGTATGGAAACCCAACAGGAACTGCTTACTGCATGTCAGAGAATCATAATTTCATAGCTGGAGAAGTCTGTTTCTAGGGCTGCAACAAACGATTATTTTGATAATCGATTATTCTAACGATTATTACAACGATTAATCGATTAATCGTCAATTATTTCACTGATTAATCACTAGTTTCTGCAACTTTCATGCTATGTCACAATAAACTGGCATGAAACGATGACAGGAAGTGTCTCGCTTTAGGTCACAATGGTGTTACATCACAGCAGCCCAATCAATCGCTTCAGTGTTTCTGAACTTCTTCATGTTCTCAAAGTGGAACCAAATTTGAATTAGTTTTTCTTTTTAGTTCTAGATTGGCATAATTTATTCGGACCTTTCTTTTATATGATGTTGTTATAGAATTCTTTCCTGAAAGACACTGTGCTGTTTCATTTGTTGCAAAGCTGTTTCATTAACTCTTGAACTTTGGTTGCCAGGAAACTTCAGTTGAACATCTGCACAAGTACCTTTTCCATTAAAGGAAATATTTGCTTATAGGAACTGATTTTAAATGTCATTTTAATGTTTTATGAGGGTGTTTTATTCAATATATAAATATATTAGTAATTTTCTATGGAATTTGTCTTTAGTACCCCCTTAAATTCTGATCCTGTTACCAGTACTATTACATTTTTTTGTAAGTAATTTTCCGAGCATCAGGATTTGGAATGCCTTTGTTGCTGTAAGTCTAAGATGTCAAACTTTGGATGGAGCATTAGTCCACATGCGTAGACAATCTCTGTGTGTCTGAATATGTAGGTGGCCTCGTTCATATTACTGGGTCTGATGTCCATGATGATACCTCAGTGCACCGTGTTCGAGGGTCTGGTGGTGGTTTTCATACTGATGGGTCTTTGTGACGGCTGTTTCATCACTATCATGGCCCCCATCGCCTTCGAGTTGGTAGGGCCCATGCAGGCATCTCAAGCCATCGGCTACCTCCTCGGCCTCATGGCCATACCAATGACAGCGGGACCACCGATCGCAGGTGAGGAGCTTAAAAAAAAGAACTCCATCCATTAGAGTAAATACTTTGCATTAAAACATTTACATTTGCTAGCTCATTGACTCAAATGAATCATTTATATATATATATATATATATATATATATATATATATATATATATATATATATATATATATATATATATCTTATGTTATGCTGATCTAAGCTTATGCATGTAAGCTATATTATATTTAACTTAAAGTGAATCTTTACATTTTCACACAAAAATGCACACACACACATAGAATTTCAACTTGTGAAGCCATATTTTTACAAAAAAATAAAATAAATACAAAATGTGCAAACACACACACATTTGTACTTGTAGATAAATATTTTGAAAACATGATTTAATCAGCCAGCATGCTGATCTTGGCCAGGTTCCCCAGATAAGACTTGCACACATACAACAGACTAAGTGTTTTTCCAGTTTCCGGGCCCAGTGGACAGGAATGAGACTTATATCGCAGGGTAAATTCCAAGGTCTCCCAGTGAGCACATTTAGTTTGGCCCGATGCCTTAAAGCCTCTGTTCAGCGACAGTCTCCATATGTTTCCAGTTCCGCAGCCTCATTGTGAAGAATTAGACCCACCACAAGATCTGCTCCATCTGTACCAAAAAATAAATGGACCTTATACTTTCAGGCCTCAAGGTTCATTTACAGAATACTGATGTTACCTGTCTGGACTCGGTCGGTTTCAGGAACGCCGAGTGCTCATTGAAGAACCTGATGCATCATTTCATAGGATCTGTTTTCAAAGTGTTGCCTTCACAGCAGGGGCATTACAATAGGTTTGGACTGGCTGTCACATACTGTTATTTCACAACTTGGAACCACAATCTGGCTCATAAAGGTTTAGGTTTCAAGTGATCTCATATCTTCTGTATAGGAGGCTGCGGTAGCATCTTACCACATTCTTCAAAGTCTGAATAGCTCATATTTGTTTTGCTTCAAATGGATTCCAGACTGCAAGCCTCATTGAGATTCCTTGAAATCGAGAGCGTTTGAAGATGAATGCGGCCGTCATAGCGGGGAGTCTCGATCGAATTGGATTAGTTCCATTCTTCAGCCTTTTTATTTAAAGTCAACATCAAATCTAAACTGTCTCCATTTACTTACTTTCATCCAAGTCTTGTTATGAACAGTCACTTTGTTATTCAATAGTAAACCATAAGTGGGTTTTTTTTTCTTCTTTTTTTTCATTTACACACATGCGTGCACACACACAGAAACAGTTGGCTGTCTGACACTGATGTGCTGCAAATGAATTAAATCATGTAACTCATAAAATTAAGAAATCAACACACAACTGATGCAAAAAAAATAAAAACTCTTTAGGCTGAACTTCAGTGCCTGCACTTTTCCTTGGAAATGCATCACGTATGTTATTTTTCTATGTCTACTTCAGGACTTCTTCATGACTACTTTGGAAACTACCATGTGGCGTTTTATCTGGCTGGTGTTCCTCCAATAGTAGGGGGTATCGTGATGTTTTTTGTGCCTCTGGTGCACCAGCGCATGCAAAGACGGCAAAAAGAGGCCAGCGACCCCAGCATGGACAAGATGTTGAGCTGCTCTAACGGAGACAGGCTGCCCGGATACACAGACATGGAGACACACATCTGAAGCCCACAGCCACACAAAGGTAGTTCGTGTTGCCTCATTCTAGAATTTTTGGTTTGTTATAAACTTGGTGAAAACATTAAAACTTATTTCTAGGGTTAGAAACCCAGATTTTCAATGCGGTCTCAAGTTTCATGCATGCTTACCATTTTTTATGGCTTGTGATTTTCTCTTTTCTCTCGCAAAAACAAATACATTTTGGACCCTGGCTGCAGACATCTAGGATAACATTTCTGGCGAACCAGCTGATTGTGTGGTCTGTTGTTCCTGTCTTTCTGCAGGGATTCATCTCACCAGCACTGCTTGTGGCGTGTGCACGTGAGTGTGTGTTAAAGACGGTGTGTGATGTATTTCCTCTTTGCTTGGCTCTAATCAGAGTCGAGGTCTCAAGGCTTTCCCCTCTGCTTGTTTGCTGTTCTGGAGAGGGACGTGATCATCCATCAAGAGCCCAAACCCTCCTCCAGTGGCCCGCGCTGCCGTTTCCACCGGCTCCTGAGTGATTGAACGACTTCCGCATGCAGATCTGGGCTGAAATCACCTCCTGCTTGCGTTTCTGGAGAGCTCAGGTAGTGCGGGAGACAACAGTTAAATAAGGACAGCAAATGCTTCAGCACCTTTATAAAGGAAACATTATTTGATGTGAGAGAGCACTGAGAAAAGTGCTGTTTTCATTGAGCTTTATAGTTTATTGTCTAGATTATGCAAATCTGATTTGTAAGATTTAGATGTTTTCATAATACGATTTTTAAAAAATCCTCCATAGACTTTTCTGAGACAAATCCGTCCTTCTTAGTGTGCTTTCTGCTGCCGACTTCGATAACCTCAGCCGTGTTTTTCTTACCGTAACGTACCGCCGCTGTGTATCGCAGTGAATTATGTAGTCAATAATGAAAACTAAACGAGGAATCATTTTCTTAATGATATCTGCTGAATTTAGTTCAGAAATGAGCTATGCAGTAAGACGTTCACTAACAGTGCCATGACCATTGAGCCAGATGAAAAATAAAGGATCAATATTCATATAGGGGGTGAATCTCATGAAAAATAATGCCAGAGGAAAATAAACAGAAGTTATATTTTGCATGAAGATTTTGTTTGAACAATTGAGCACATTTCCACCAAATGTATATACAGTAATGCGAAAACAATCATCAAAATACATTAATGAAATCAAATCTAAATGCATAGTTCTGTATAAAATACCCCAATGTATAAAACAGATTTTCTCAAAGTTGTAATTAAAATGCTATTGACTGAAAATATTATTTCAGTCACATTTAATTTAATGTGTTACTTGTTGCAATTATTTGTGAAATTTACCAGTAATTTCTAAGTGAAATTGTTTTAAAGTAAATCCTAGACTAATTTATTTCAGTCCACCGTTTATGCAAAACATAATTTCTTATTTTTGGGGTAAAATATGACCCAGATATTTCTTGACAATTTTCCTGAGATCCACTCAAGGGCAACATCACTACATTTTCTATTTTTAAAAATCAGTTTGTGTCTCTTTTCCACATTTGACTCCCATTTATTGTATTTTTTTTTTTTTTAAGAAATTATATTTTGCTTATATGTGTTGTCTTATTTGTTATACTGAAAAAAAATCTGGCATTTGGATTCAAGTTGAATGGACTTCAATCAAATCAAAGTGCGATTGTCCACCATGAAAATGTCACGTGTGTAATTCTGTGTATGAATGGAGAGAACTGATTGCTGTAAGCAAAACAACATCTTAGTGTTACACAAAGTGGGCCATGTGTATGATTATTAATCAAGTACTATGTGTGACATTTAAAACTGCGTTTATTCTTTTTGATCATTTGTTTCTGTATCAGTCAATTACATTAGCATGTCTCGTGTGTTTAGTGAGAGCAGCTTTTCCTCAGTCTCTTCCAAACACTATCGAGCTGAAACAATTCAGCCAAGAGAAATATTGATTATACGTTACAAACTGACAATTTTAGTCTACATTTGTGTGTGCATGCTTACTGGCTTGGCAACATGCTGACATCTAACTATTGAAATCAGCCGCTATTATATGTAAAGCGTTTGTGAGGTTTGGATGCTGATTTAGATCATAGGCATCGAAGCGGCTTACTAGTATTTGGAACAGGGCTGTGGTTTCTCTCTGCACTTTCATCCGTCTGTTTGTCAACTATTTCCCAGAAGCCCTTTAACCACCCGTTTCCGTCCGTGTTGTCATGGAGAACTGTCCGTATGAGCTAATTAACGTCATTTAGGGTACATTTTCCTCAGAACTCATTAGATCCTGTTAAAAAAAACAAAACAACAGAAGATGGTCACGATCTTAACCAAACTGCCTCAACCGACCCCGTCCTGCAGGTTTAACCAGGAGCCGGTGCTTTTACACTAAAGCAACTGGACCACGAGACACCTCTTCAGATTCTAGTACTGTGTGATGATGTTATGTGGTGACTAAAGATGCTTGATTAAGATGAATCGATGTCTTTATCAGGAATAGAAGGAATCCTGTGCATACCTCAGTCGTCTGTTTTATGGTGTGATAAGTGTTAGACAGAGGTGCACTTGCCTTCTACAGTTGTTTGGGCAGATTCGATGTCCGCCGTGCGAATCTTTGAGCCTCAAAGCCATGATTCCTGTCGTTTATGTCTCTCTAACTGATCAGCATGTGACTCAGTCATAAATAGCAGGCCCTGCAAATGAATCCTCATCTGATTGACCGTCCTTCCTTAGAGTTTTGGTTGTGCCATTTTTGACTGATAGCTGTGTTTTTGTATGTGTGAGGGATAAAGAATGAGAGAGACAGATACATTCAGACAATAAGAAACTCAGGGAGTGCAGATGTTTTTCATTTTTCATCACCTGCCTGTGTATTGTTGCATGCTGCATTCATGAATCTGCTATGTCATTCATATTTTATGAATAAAGGCATTTGTGTCCCTGGACCACATTCTTAAGTCGCTGAGCTATTTGTAGTAATAGCCAAAAAACAAAAAAATAAAAAATTTCAAAAATAAAAAAAACATTGTATGGGTCAAAATTATCCATTTTATGCCAAAAATCATTAGGATATTGAGTAACGATCATGTTCCATGAAGATATTTTGTAAATTTCCTACCGTAAATATATCAAAACTAAATTTTTGATTAGTTATATGGAATGCTAAGGACTTCATTTGGACAACTTCAAAGGCGATTTTCTCAGTATTTGGATTTTTTTTTCACACCCTCAGATTCCAGTTTTTCAAATATATGTACCTCGGCCAAATATTGTCTGATCCTAATAAAGCATCATCACCACATCAATGGAAAGCTTATTTATTCAGCTTTCATATGATGTATAAAACTCAATTTCTACTGGTTTTGTGGTCCAGGGTCACATTTGAAATCTGAATGGGTGAATTTGGTAAATCTCTAGAAAAAAATATTATGTATATATATGTATATATGCATTTTGATATAGTCAAGAACATTAATATCAACTAAAATCTGCATAAAGGCTGTATAACGACTATCATGTCTTTCACATCACATTTATGAACTATTATTATTACTGCAATTTTTTTTTTTTGCATTACAGTAAAATGAATAGTACAGGAAAATCCTTAATTTATGAAAATGTCATAATGCAACATTCCTGCTATTTCAGAAGTTCTTGTTTTCACAGATACGGACTCCTATCATGCTTTAACTCATGCCGATTATGTCTTCCATTAATCATTTTGCCCAGTTTCAGCCAAACTTGTATGTAGGGACTGTGGCGTGTGGTCTCTCTCGTCTTTTATTCTGCTTTTATTTTTAATGATTAAACGTCAGTGCAAAAGTCCCCCTATTTAGACTCTGAATATGTAACTTGACTTTGCACGTTACTCTTTTGGCTTTAGCGAGAACTCACTTTTATTTTTTTTTTAACCTCGCTCAACAACTCAGCTTCTTTCTGATGTGTTTCAATGACTAACCTCACTTCATAAGTAAAAAATTATTTCACAATGGCCATTTTCCTTTGTCCGACGTCACTTTAAAGGCCAGATAATATTACTTTTATATATCGGTTTGTGTTCCTGCATATTGCCGAATGAATTTAATCTAGGGGACGCAATAAACTTTGTTTTGCTGTGAATGTTGAACTGGTGCGTAAACACAGTAAAGGTCTCTTTAGCTTTCGGATCAATACTTTAGACCGCTCTCTGCCCTTTCTGATGTACCTTGTGCCTGCACATAAAACACTCTAAACTACATTTCCACCAGGCTTCTCAATTATATAGTTTACAGTTGTCAACACAACAAAAACTGTACTTATGTTTAAGTGCATTTTTCATATATATGCATAGACACAGAGTTGACCTCTAGGGGTCAGACGGTGGAAGGGTCAAACGCTATGACCTCTTGTGTCTGGAGATTGTCCGTCCCTTCTGGTGCTTACGTGTACTATAGCAACACATGCTGTAAAGCCTGATACAGGCGATAGGGCTTCAATTAACATCATATCTCATTCTAAACTACCATAACAGGTCAGGAAAACTAGTCATGAAAGCATCTCTCTTTCTATTTCTCTCTATTTTTCCTCACTGTTCTCACTTTACACAAATGTAGCGCTTGTTTTCTGAACCTCAATCTTCATCATCCTCATCATCATGAAAGATTAGCGATTTAAAAGGATTATTGAAGGTGAGCTGCTAGAAAATGTATAATTCTTTGTGATTGTGAAAAGTATTTTTTGATCCTGTAATGTATGTTTTTTCTATTCAACCAACAATAAACATATTACACACCCACGTTGTTCCAAATGGTCTTTTTGTCAATATCTGCTCTCAGTCTGACGAGGACTGATGATTGTTAATATGCTAAATTGAATTTGGTTAGAAACCAAGCCCCTCAGAGCAAACACAATGTATGATAAAGTCCACTGTTTATGTCCTAAATGTCAAGAGAACTGAATTATGATCTGTCATTATGCATCTGTTTATTCTGTACAGTCTTTTCTGCTCTGAGAGCTGGTGAGTAAAATAACTTGTGCAACATAAGTGTTTAAAGTGTGTTGAAGGGCATGCATTTGTTCTTACAGCAACAGCTTCAGCTAAACTTAGTGAAAAGAAATGGAAATTTTCCATTTACTTACAGTACTTGTGGAAAGACTTTTGTATTATTCATCTAGTTGTATTCTTGAACAGCTTTTCCCCCTTTTTTTCCCTATAATTTAATTACATAATATTGCAGATCTTCTATTTTAACTGTACATATTTCACCTAAATATGTGCTTTGTATATTAACCATATCTTTAAACACCAAACCGGTGAAAAAGAGGTGAATGTGGAATTTTTGGAATAACAACACTATAACATTCTATAGCCTACTGTATGAAACGGTACCATTGAAATAATACATTAATGTAAGTGTTAAAATGATAAACATCACATTTCAGCATAATAAATTAATAGGTGTTATGTCAGACTGACTGAATGAACATGCAAATTGCTCAGGGATGGACATTCAGAAATATAGCAGTGACTGGTCAGATTGTGACAGCCTGGCTCCCATTTGACCTGTTTCTGCAAAACATGGAGCAAAATGACCTAGAAACAGAGGTGCTTATTGACATAACTGACAAAGACATGCAGGCATAACCGACAGGCATATCTTGAAAAAACAAAACAAATAAGCTTAAAGTGACTCTTGCTAAGATTAAAATGAAATCAGCTTAAATGAAGTTACTCAGTGACAGTAGTATTGACAGTAGTGTAATGACACCGCTGAACCTCCAGAGGGAGCTCACTGACCGTCAAACTCGAAATCACTCTCCAGTGACTTCTTTTTGGTAATGAATTTACACGACGAATTTTATTCATTTTTTTATAATAAAAGTTTTACCATATAGACTATTTAATAACAAAGTATACTAATAATAATTACATTTAAATTCGATTGTATTGTAGTTGTTATATATTCCAGAAAGACTAAACCCATCCAGTAGTCACGCATGCAATGGAAACTCCCCCTGCTTGGATTTCGCTGTTTATGTGTTGTCTGTTAAAATGAAGTAATTAATTCATTCCAAACACATTAAGTCAGTTTTATGATGCATATATGCCACTTATATGGATTTCCACTTATAGAGCAAAATGTATCTGAATGATGTTTACTATTACAGCCCTCTGTGTCATTCTCTTTTTCTCAGTGATTTTCTTCTTCTTTTTATTGTGATATTTTCATATATTTTTAAGTAAGAAAACGGGACTCTGTCAAGAAAATGTACTGTTTCAAAATAAATGTCCATGTATATCTCACCATGGAAAGACTGATTCCGAAATATAATATGTTACAATAATGACTATAAAGACAAACATGCATAGTGTAGCCTAAATTCATTACGAAGAATAAGAGATCAGTTTGCATGCCAGTATGGTTAGCCACAGGAAACCTTAAACTATTATTCCCAGAGCTTCTTTTTTGAGGCTCGTAAATTCTTTGTAAATATAAAGCAACCTGATCATGTGGGCACTGCAATGTGGCCTGCATTTACCTTATTTTTTGTTTTTGTTTTTGTTTTAAAGGATTAGTTTACTTCCAGAATAAAAATCCCACATGCCATCCAAGACGTTTGTGTCTTTCTGTATTCAGTCGTAAAGAAATTAAAGGGGTCATATGATGCTGCTAAAAAGAGCATTGTTTGGTGTAATGAAATGTGTTTAAGGTTAAAAAAACAACAACATTATTTTCCACATAATGTACATTATTGTTTTTCCCCTATGCCCCGTCTTCTGAAACGTGTTGATTTGTTACAAAGCTCATCAGTCTGTAAAACGAGGTGTGCTGTGATTGGCCAGCTATCCAGGGCGTTGTGATTAGGCCGAATACCTTGTGTGATGGAAATGTTATGCCCCTTAACATATTGTGATGAACATAAAACCCAACATAAACATGATTTCTAGTCGTATCCTCTTTTGGAAGACCAAATAAAGCAGTTTCGCTTTCTCAACGAAACATCATCACACTTGAGTGAGCAGAGGCTGGAGGCCTTGAGTGATGTATTTCCTCAGTGACCAGCACAGGGCCGGGTTTCCCGATAATGATTGATCTTAGTGCTTAAGAGAGTTTTCTACGAGTAATTTTACGTTTGTTCGTTATTGTTTCACGTGCGTTTCCCAACAATGCATGTAAAGCAATCGCATATAGCTTAAGTGCTACTTATGATTATCGCTATCCGTTTTTCAAGTGCTTAAAATGTCACTTTAGAATGGCTCGTAATTGTAGTACACTATCATTTATTGACGTTAACCTAATGCTGCGTTCCAAACAGAAAACTTGGATATAATAACTATAATACAACACGATATTATATTATATTACAGTGTATAATATTATACTTTACACAATAATATATAATATACTTTATATATTTATATATTATGTTAGGTAGAAAATGTTGCCAGTTGCCTGAATGCACTGTAAGTCACTTTGGATAAAAGTGTCTGCTAAATGCATTAATTTATTTTAATGTATTTATTTATATACATTATAGAGAGAGAGAGAGAGAGAGAGAGAGAGAGAGAGAGAGAGAGAGAGAGAGAGAGAGTTGTTATTTCCGGCTCCAATACAGCTGGTTTTCGTGTACTTCAGCAAGTCATTGACATAATTTTTTCCCCCAGTCTTTGAAGCATTTCCTACATTACTTCTCTTTTTTTTTTTTTTCATTTAAATTTGTATTTCTTTTTTTCTGCCATTTTTAATGATTTCATTTCTAAATTATAAAACAAATAAAAATAAAGAAAGAAAACGAGTCATAAAGTGTACAATAAAGCACAATCAAATCCTTATAATATAATCACATTGCACTTCAATCAAGTTAAAGGTGTAATCTGCCGATTGTCCTGCAGGTGACTGTCCTGCATAGTGACGTAGACATGTGGGGGACAAATATTAAACAACAAACATCCTTGTTGATCCTGGACAACATTCCATTCAACTAATCAGAATTGAGATATAAGTTTCCAGGAAATACGTATCTGTTGTAGGCTTACTATCAGGGTTAGATGCTTCTACACCCTTGTTAATCAGCTATTATTTCCCACTGATTTTAGGAATAAATTATGGGTAGGGTTACGTTTAGGGGCAAGGATTGGGTTAAATCCATATTTTTGGATAATAATGTTGATCCAGGATCATCAAAAAATGTTGATCCAGGAACATATCTTACTTGGCAAAATCATTGAAGTGCATTATTTGGAGAAACATCCTATGCTTTCCTCAAAAACCTTAATTTCCTTGTGACTGACGAAAGTTATGAACAACTTGGATGACATGGAGGTAAGTAAATTATCAGGAGATTTTTCTTTTGGAAGTGAACTAATCCTTTAAATGGAACGTCCCTTAAACCAGAAAAGCCTTCCATAATTTAAAACGCAGTTGGCTCGCTAGGATAAAAGTGGATAGTCTGGAAAACAGGTAGCGGATGACAGGATTGAAACAGGAAAGAGGTGAGGTGTGTGAGACATAAAATCACCGTCTGCATTTTAAATGTGTTACTCAGAGCGACTGTGCTCCTGGATTCAACCGATGTAGTCACTGTTGAAACAGCACCAAATCTCACTTTTCTGTGCCTATGTTGGTGTGGGTCAGAAGGGAAAAGTAGTAAGAGCTGTATTTAATCCATTACTGAGGGCAGTTTTACTCAGTAAAATAATAGTCATGTTTCTTTTGTTCCAGTGATTCTGGTGAGGCATGAAGAAAGACATGCTGAGTCACGCTGTCAGAGTGAGCTCAACATGTGCTGCCCCACAGGATCAATGAAGAGTGAAGTAAAGGTACCCTTAATGTATAAGTGCATTTTAATGTACATTTTAAAAGGAATATTTAAATGCATAAGTCTAATGATGACTAAATATTGTAGAAACGTAATTTTCTGGAAAGTTGTTTTGTAATGATCTGTATTGTAAAAAGCGCTATACAACTGAACTTGTATTTAATTTAATTGAATAATGAAAAGTCTAAAGATATAGACAAACATCTTATATACTCTAAAATAATTAGATATATACAAATGTATATGTATATACAAGTGCACAATAAATAAAGCTGTCTCTCAAAAGAAAGAATCGCTGAACAGCTGAAACGAGTTGTCAGTAATTCAAATCTCATTTCTGTGACAGCTATATGTCAAATGGTAACACATTTGCCAAGTCCATGGTTTTCTTGGAGATCTGGGCTACTTTAACCCTGTTGCTTCTGGTTGTTTACATTTCTGCTGGTTGACCCCAATAACATAATATTCCGCACCTGATTAGCGAACTTGAAAATGTAATTTTTTTTTCATTTTACACATATTTTACACTCGATACGTGAATGTGCTAGATTTGAGTAGCAATTGGGTGGGTTTTGTTGTGAAAACCTGGCAACCCTGGTTTAGAGAGACTCATTGGAAGATGAGGTGAAATTGAATTAGGGTTGCACAATAATCCAATATCAATACATATTGCAATTTTTTTTTTTTCAACAATGGTGATATTAATATTAAAGGGTTAGTTCACCCAAAACAGTTATAACAGTAAGATATTTTAGATTTAGCCCGAGAGCTCTCAGTCCCTCCATTAAGCTGTGTGTACGGTATACTGTCCTTGTCCAGAAAGAATCAGAATCAGAATGAGCTTTATTGCCAGGTATGTTCACACATACGAGGAATTTGTTTTCGTGACAGAAGCTCCACAGTGCAACATAATGACAGTGACAGAACAAAAAACACAAAATGGAATAAAAAAAAATTAAAAATACAAATAGGTAGATAAGGAACGAAAATATACAAATTGACAATGTATGGCAGGTATTTTACAATGAGCATTATGTATGTACAGGTATATTATGTGCAAAAAATTTAAGTGTACGCTAAGTATGTGTGTTAGATAAATAAGTGTATGTATATATAAATATAAATAGTGTAGTGTGTTTCACAGTTTTTTTTTTTTTTTTCAATTGTTCATTAGATGGATTGCCTGAGGGAAGAAACTGTTCCTGTGTCTGGTCGTTCTAGTGCTCAGTGCTCTGTAGCGTCGACCAGATGGCAACAGTTCAAAGAGGGAGTGTGCTGGATGTGAGGGGTCCAGATTGATTTTGCCAGCCCTTTTACTCACTCTGGATAAGAAAGATAAGAAAAACATCATCAAAGTAGTCCATGTGTCATCAGATTGTCATTTAGAATTAGTTGAAGCATCTAAAATACATTTTGGTCCAAAAATACCAAAAATTACGACTTTATTCAGCATTGTCTTCTCTTCCGGTCTGTCGTGAGCGCATTCACAACACTGAAGTGTAGTGATGTCCGGTTCGTGAACGAATCATTCGATGTAACCGGATCTTTTTGAACCAGTTCACCAAATCAAACTGAATCGTTTGAAACAGTTTGCATCTCCAATAAGCATTAATCCACAAATGACTTAAGCTGTTAACTTTTTTTTTTTAACGTGGCTGAGTTAAAATAAACCAATATATCCTGGAGTAATTCATTTACTCAAACAGTACACTGACTGAACTGCTGTGAAGAGAGAACTGAAGATGAACACTGAGCCGAGCCAGATAACGAATGAAAGACTGACTCGTTCTCGAGTCAAGAAACCAGTTGCATCGGTTTTCGGATCACCAGTTCACTGAACCGAGAACCGTTTCCGTCAGACGCGTCCCATTCGAGAACAGAGGAGCTGAGGATACTGCGCATGCGTGATTCAGCGTGAAGCAGACCGACACACAGGGCATCTGAACTGAACTGATTCTTTTGGTGATTGATTCTGAACTGATTCTGTGCTAATGTTATGAGTGCGGGCAAACCGAAGGCTTGAATCAAGGGCAATCATCGCAAATGACGTCATTACGTTGAGCGCAAAAGAACCAGTGAACCGTTTTCTTCAACTGGTTTATTGAATTGAACTGTCTGAAAGAACTGGTTCGCGGAAATGAACCGAACTTCCCATCACCACTGGTGATCCGAAAACCGATGCAACAGGTTCTTGACTCAAGAACGAGTCAATCTGGCTCGGCTCGGTGTTCATCTTCAGTTCTCTTTTCACAGCAGTTCAGTCAGTCTACTGTTTGAGTAAATGAATTACTCCGGGATATTGGTTTGTTTGAACTCAGAGGGAGTTTCAGCCACATTCAAAAAGTTAACAGCTCAAGTTATTTGTGGATTAGTGCGTATTGGAGATGCGAACAGTTTCAAATGATTCAGTTCGATTTGGTGAACTGGTTCAAGAAGATCCGGTTACATCGAATGATTCGTTCGCAAGCCGGATATCATTAAACTGTTGTGTTTTTTACGCTCTCTCTCACAACAGACACGGAAGAGAAGGCAATGCTGAATAAAGTCGTAGTTTTTGTTATTTTTGGACCAAAATTTATTTTCGATGCTTCAGAAAATTCTAACTGACCCTCTGATGTCACATGGACTACTTTTATGGTGTTTTTCTTACCTTTCTGGACATGGACAGTAATCCGTACACACAGCTTCAGTGGAGGGACTGAGAGCTCTCGGACTAAATCTAAAATATCTTAAACTGTGTTCTGAAGATAAATGGAGGTCTTACAGGTTTGGAATGACATGAGGATGAGTCATTAATGACATAATTTTCATTTTTGGGTGAACTAACCCTTTAAACATGTTTCTGAAATGTATATATACATTACCACTGCTTCCCATACCTACCAGTGTTTTCCCAATTCATATTTTCTACTTGAACAGTACAAATTGGTGACTATAGCATGTACATTAATGATTGATTAAGCATTCTATTACAATTCAGTAATGTTTCATAATGAAAGTTAGCGATGTTGCTTCCAGTCGTGTGTTTGTTCCTCAGCAGCAGTTTGTCTTTGATGAGATAACAGGTGATACAATAGGTCACTGACTTCTTTCAGACTCAGGCCTTCATTTTCCCTCCAAGCTAAACACATCCCCAGAGCACTTCCTGTCAAACAGGAACTGATAGTACGCTCCATTTTTATCTCGGCAAGAACATGGTAATGTTATCGTATTCCTGTGGGCCTCTTCATCCCACCCTTTGCCTGCAAGTCTGTCTGTTTCTCTTGTTCATAGTCTCTCAGCATGCAGAACTGTGACTTGACCGCGAATAATAAACCGCATTTCATTCATCTGCATTTCACACATTTTATGGAGACTTTGTGTGTGTGTGAATAAATGTGCTCGTTTTGATGAAGAAGCAGATATTATAGTCATAAATAATAATAAGAATGCTGTATGCCAGGTATTGAATACAGATTTACTTACTTTTACTGGCAAAACACCAGAAGGGAAGAAAACAGTGTGAAAGAATAATATTTGTCAAAGAAACACAAAGCACACAGACGATGGGGAAATCAAGGAATTTTCATCGCCTTTTTATTTTCATAATTAACCATTAAATACCTGAAGAAACAAAAATAATCTCACTCCTGTTTCACAGTGCAAAATATAAAAGTACAGCATATGACGGATTCAGTAGTTATTCCAGACCAGAATATACAAACATCTAATAACCAAACAAACCATCTTTTTTTATTATGCAAGGGTACATTTACTAGAAAAATAGATATTGGTAATTTATTCCCAATAATACGAATAATAATGTCAAAAAAGTAGACAGTAAAATGAGCAGCGTACTGATCAGAACACTTATAACTTACAGACAACCAGACACAAAACACATGAATCATCATATCACACGAGGAAAACCTGTTCTAGCGATAAACCTATGTAGTGCTTATGTGGGCTCTGTTCAAAACCAAAGTGAGCTGCCTAACTAAACAGAGTTTTTAGGCATCATAAGCAGTCTCCCAGCTGTAAATCCATCCGACCGGCCTGGATAGTTGAATAACTTTTCAGATCAGTCACATACTATACGTGCTTACAGTTCAGTTATGATGCCAACGTATGGTTTGGAACAGAGCCGTGTGTTTTTGTAAAATTCTTTTAGAAAATGTAGTGGAAAACGATCTCTTTCAACCACAATGGATAGATTTTGATTTTTCTCAAAGTGTTTGTTGAGTGTCACAGCCTAAAAACTCCAGCCGCAGGGCAATATCGTTGACCCAGCCTTTCGGGTGAATCCGTATAAAGCGAGTGAACAGGGGAGGATCAAACATGTTCAGCGCCTCTTCATCATGCTCGCTGTTACCCTCAAAGATCTGCATCAGGATGAAAAAGAAACAAAACGGCATCCACATTAATGAGGAGAAACCCATCAAGAACATTTTTCTGCTACAATATGCTACTCACACTGATCCAGAATCAGACCAAGACGGTACAAAGCACAGTATTTCAGTTCAATTCACTGTATTTCTTTATACATTGTTTTCATGCCATTGTATGCAGTGACAATAAATGATCTTACTGTTACTCTTGAATTAATACTCTAATATAGGTGCTTCAATCTCTGCATTACAGTAATTTTCTTATTTTAGAAATACAAAAAATACACATTTACATTTTGTGGGGAAAAGTGCTTAATTATCAAGAAAATAATGGCACACTATAAAACAAAAAGTTCCAAAATGCATCAATATTTTTTATTTTGGAGTGAAATGCAACTTGGACTTTTTTCGTGAGGCAAAATCTGTTCTGTGACATTCAATACACACAAATAAAGCGGTACCTTTTCACTGTCTGTGCCCTGCTCCTTCACACTGGTCCATCTGTGGCCGTCACTGCTAATAGAGACGGTAAATTCTGTGACTGTCATTTTTTTTAGGCCGGTTCGGGCTCCCTGTGTGACCACGCCAGTCACTCTCTTCATAGAGAGAAAGTCCACCTGTAACCACTCATGAGGGTTATTAGTCTGCAGAACCAGAGAAGAGGAGGGAAGACAGAAAGAGACAAAATATAATGTGATCAGTCTGATAACCTCTTTACAGTGATGAACATTTAGAATGTGAAACAAACACCCATGTGCAGAATGAATGTGCATAAATCTACCAAAAAATGGCTTGCACTTTATGAAAAGGCATTAAGTTCGGGCTTAATTTTTTTCCAGAAATTGGATTTAGCATTGCATTGTGTTGTGTGAGGGAAATGTCTGTAAAATAATTTGATAATGTTGCAGGAAAAACTTTTCACACAGACAGACAGGATGGAGGAAACACTCTCACAATGGGCTTATAAAACACACGGTCTAGAGAGAAAATTCCCATTCACTCTCTCTAAGAACAACAGATCAGACAGACAGATGGGTGGACAGATACCTTGGGTCTCCATGCATTTGCTCGCCCCTTCAAGTGAAGTCTAGCGAGGTCGGGACTCCAGGACAGCAACCACTTGTTTAAGAAGGAGGAGGCGCTGATGCTGCTGCTGGGAATCATCATGCGCTCCATTCCCAACGGCACAGAACAGCCTGACAAACACACACTCAAACATCCTCATATCCATTTGAAGTAGTGTGATTTTACTACCACTGAGATACACATTTTTGTATTTATATTGTGACTTCGGTCTAATATACTATGTCAACTTATTCATGTATATCCACATTTATGTACCTATATCAAAGCCAAAGATCTAGTAATGGCTTTCAAGTGCAAAGATGCTATTTATTTATTTAGTTTTATTTTTTTACACATAATTCTTAAAGGAAAAATGTTTATGTAGTTCAGATTTGTTTATTTTTGTACACCAAGTTGAAATAAATGAAATTGAGAAATACTGCATGCCAAATATTAAGATAGATAAAATAAGTATATAAAATAAGCTAAATAAAATATGTATATTAATTAGATATAACACGTTTACTTTTCGTTTATCATTTATTTCAAATAAGGTTTTTCTTATGGTTTCAGTTTTTTAACTATTATAACTTTGATTTGAAGAACATATTAGGTCCTTGTTTTGGAGAAGTGTTTCTGAATGTGCAGAAACATGCATTATTCGGCTCTCTCAATTCAAAGAAACGTTTTGACTCTAACTTTTCTCTGATAATGAAACTTTGGACATTGCCATTGATGCATGAAAGGAGAAAAGGTGTTGTAAAGCAAGAGCGAGTAAACAAGGAACCGTTAGAAAGCCTTGAACTGGATCTTTCTGATTCTACAAGCATGATGACAAATGCTCATGAACTGACAAAAACATCGAAAGGTTTCATCTTTCCGTTTTTAAATCACCACATGCTGATGAAAATGGCATTAAAAGGCAAACAAGAGAAATATGCTTTGCAAAGACCTCCAGAGTCTTGTCATTTAAATAGTGTCTTTTCCTCCAGTTTTATTTGTTAGAAAGTGCTGTAATCAATCAGTGCATGTCTACTCACTATTAAGGTCACATCCCAGCAGCTCAATCCTCAGAGTGGGCTGCTTCTGAAAAGTCAGTGGGTGAATTCGGATGTAGCGACCCACAATGGGTGGAGAAAACAAGTTCTCCTTTACTCTGGAACCGTCCATGTTTCCACTGAAGGTCTGAAAACAATTAAACAAGAAAACCGATGTGAATAATACTGAAACTACGAAAGATACAAAAATAATCACATTCGTAATTAGGATAACACTTCTTTTGAAATCAAAGCAAATCCGTTTCAATGGGACAATAATTTGTAGGAGTTAGTTACATCGTGTGTTTCTAAAGTTTGCGCTGTTTAATGGGCAGATGATTTACGGCTGGCTGTAATTTTTATTTAAAAATTTCTAGAAGATTGAACAAGATGCTGTTAACAGATTTTTGTATATCTATATTTATGTAGGCCTATATGATGTTTCTCATTTAATATGCAAATACATTAGGCAATCTTAAATTATGTTACATATATAAGGACATGTCACAAAAACAATCTCCAGGTCACGTTTCACCCTCAAATCCAATGCAATGATTAAATAATAAATGGGGGGAAAAAAAATCGATTTTATTTTGCATGAAGAATATGAAGTCTATTAGTCTATTAAGATTTTGTGCATTGTAAGTTTTCATTATATTTCCATTCCATTCTAATTATTTTTTGCCGTTCATAATCATTTTATTTTTTACCTTTAGGCTTGATATTTTTTTTTGTGGAGTGAATTATAATTTCACCCTAAAGACACAGAAGTAAAGAGTGAGGTCATTATGGTAAAACTAAATAACTGAGAAATAAATATTTACTTATATTATACTATTATATTAGAACTTCACGGTGGAAAAAGTAAAAGGCTACAAAAAGCACACAGCATGGCCCCTTTAAATCAGTTATGTTTGGAGAAATTCAGATATTGGTAACTGACATAAGATGACTTGGTACTGTTTCCCTGGTAGGTAGTCCAGTTCTCCTGGTCGATGCTGTAACTAATGGTGTACAGGATGGTGAAATACTCGCTCAAACCCATCGAGGTCTTTGCACCCTGAGTCTGAATGCCATGAAGAAGCATGGGCCTTAACAGATCCACCTGAAACCACATACAGCAACAGAGAATAGATATGGAAAATTATCAGGTTCTGTTTTTACCAATGAATTTGTGCTTATTTACTACAGCAATTCATAGCAATGGAATAGCGAGTTGTGCTTTGCTAAAAATAACATTCGCATCAGAATTTTCAATTACTTTTCAGTGCTAAGATTAACTTTTCCAGGCCATGCCAGAAATCCCCTATCATATGAACCCTGCTCAAGTTGTTGTATATCCTGCACTTGTTCTCTCTCTCTAGCTTCCAGGCATTACTGAAGCAAAGGTTAAATCAAATATATTGCACAAACCTATTTATAGTTTTTAAAAGTATTTCCCACTTTGTCTTGCTGACAGTGAAAGTATAATTGCTTACTGTGGTGCAAAGAGTCACCATTGTCTGTGGCACGTTGTGAAATATGAGCCTAAGATAAATCATAATGTGTTATTTTTAACTATAAACATGAGTCATCACAGTCCATGACTGGGTAGCACAGTCAAAAAAGAAAGAAAGAAAAAAGAACAGCACGTTACAACTGCAAACAGAAGATTTCTTTTACCTGGAGCCAGGAGTTTGTGCCGATGCCCATCCAGGCATTAATAGAGCCAGATAACTCAAGTCTGGCTAAACCTGGCTTCCAGTTACCTGTAAGAGAAATCAGATTTCAACAATTCAATAAATGTAGAAATATTTTATTAAAAACACTTTATTTTGTGGCCCTAGTCAAAAAATCTTAAATCCTATTAATATCACATCTTTCAAGACAAATATAGTGGGACAGATTACAAATCCTCTGTACACATTTTTGAATTATGACTTTTGAATACATTTATTGTACTATTATCTTGTTTTTTTTTTTTTTTAATGTTTTTTGTTGCTCTTACCAGGGTCATTATAAAATATTATAGATAATTATATGAAATCAAATAATAATAATAAAAAAAAACTAAATTACCAATAGGTAAAAGAGTAAAAACAGAATCTAGAAATAAAATCTAAATGTTTTGCAATTGCAAATCAGCATATTATAATGATTTCTGACTGAAGCCTGAGTAATGGTGCTAAAACTAAAATTAAAAAAAGAATATACAAATAAAATATAATTCAACAAAATAGTAAATCAATGATACTTAAATAACCCTGTTTCTTACCATAGTGGTCAGAGGCTGTTATTTGTTTGTTGTCAATCCATCCCGACTGCATTCCTAAAGGCTGAATGCACCCTGTTAAACAAAATCAATCAGGTGTCCACTCACTATTAATGACGGCAGAAACTGATGAGCTGAAACTCTTACGTGGGCTGTAGACCATTAGCTTGGCCCTCATTCCTGCCATCTGATGTTCTCCGATAGTGCACTCTATTAACCAGGTGCCTACAATGGCTGGCCTCATCTCCACCGTCCCAAAAACTCCTGCCAAATGAGACAGAATTATTGATATACACTGCTGGCCAAAAGTATGATTTCAAAGAACTGTTTTCTATTGTAATGTGTTTTCAAATGTCATTTATTCCTCTGAATGTTAAAGCTGTATTTTCAGCTTCCTTACTCCAGTCTTCAGTGTCACATGATCCTTCAGAAATCAGTCTAATATGCTGATTTGCTGCTCAAGAAACGGGTACACAGCCATTTAGGCAGTTTGGGTTAAGTAAGATTTAAAAACAAAAACAAACTTTTATTCAGCAAAGATGCATTAAATTGATCAAAAGTGAAAGACATCTATCCACCTTTTAAATTATGGGAGGCACTTCCTGTTTGAGGAAGATCCACTCAAAAAGACTCAAACAAAAAAATTCAGATCATAAGGTTGCACTCAAATAATCCTTATCCATCCTTATCCATTTCTCTTCGTGTTCTAATTTCAGAAGTCAGGAGAATAACATAATGTTTGGTGTTTTAATGGGACATGGTGTAATAACTATATCTTTGGCAAGAGCTCTGTTGCAGTATGCTGGATTATTTTCTTCCTGAGTATTTAACTGTAACTGTTTGAATAAAGACAGTGAATACTGCAAATTTGTGCTCTGCTGTCCCGTTTTAAAGCTGTGGTAGGTAACTTTTGACGCTCTAGCAGTTAATAAACAGAACTGCTTGCATCTTGCGGAAGAACATCGTAGCCGGATCTACTTCTCTCTGTTTATGTCTATGAAGAATCACAAAGGTACTGGGTTACTCCGCCGCGGTATCCCCGAAGCAATCTAAAATAGTCCGAATATAAACACTTATTATAGGTGTACCCTAGTGATTCAGGACAAGCTAAAAACACGGTTTGGAAAATGGATTCATGGTGTACTCGCTTATTATGTTCATTTTTCTACATTTTGAACACAAACAAAGTTACGGACCGCAGCTCTGATTGGTTGTTTCTTACCGGGAGCGGATGAATTTCTGCAAATGGCAATAGGACCACTGGGAGGAGCCAGAGGAGCTTGATTTTTTCACAGATTATCTGTCTCATATTCTACTGTCAAGACATAATGACAGGTTTAATAAATATGTACAAAATATATTTTTACAAAAGTTACCTACTGCAGCTTTAAGTTAGAATATATTCCATGAATAATGCACTGGAAAGCATGAAGAATCTCTTGTTTTTCTCCCCAAATTCAAACAACTCCCAGAATTTGTGCAAAGCAATAGGAAAAAGGTGGATAATTTTACAGATCATTTCTGTTTTAAATAAATCCTGTTCTTGTAAAGTTTCTGTTCATCCAAAAATCCAGTAATTCCAAAATATATTACAATAAAAACTATGATATGATATCTGAAGGATCATGTGACACTACTGAGGGGACATGATGCTGAAAATCCAGCTTTGATCACAGGAATTAATTACATTTAACAATATTCAAATAGAAAATTGTTATTTTAAAATGTAATATTTTTCAGTATTATTTGATCAAATAAATAGAGCCTCGGTGAGCAGAAGAAAAATCTTCCAAAAATATTTAAACAACTTATGAACTGTACTGTAGGAATATGCTGTAAGATTGCAGACAGACTGCCTGAGCTCCATTTAATGAACTGTGATTTGTAAATCTAACATACTAAACGACATGTAAGGTGCCTGGTGATGGATTTGGTTTACCAGGATAGAGATTGAAAACTCCCATGCGGTGTTCCTGAGATTTTCTGACTCCGAATGGCAGTCCGTGGAAGTGTACGGAGTGAAACTCTCCTTGACTTCCAACATTGAAGAGGTGCCAGCGGGCCGTCCGGTACTGTTCAACTATCAGGCCAGGAAGCGTCTCTGACACGTAGCCATTGATAGCTACAAGTACCAATAAAACACAACACAATAATTACAGCTATTATTACATTTCTTAATATTTCTCCTAATAAGCCGAGGTTATAGGTTCAATTCCCACGGAATGTGTGAACTAAGAAAATGTATACCTTGGGTTCACTGTAAGTTGCTTTGTATAAAATCATCTACCAAAGGCATAAATACGCATCAACCTGAGTCAGTGAATTTCCAAATGTTTATATTTAGAAAAACTGTTTGTCTGGAACATTGGCAGTGTGTTAAATCCATTCAGCATGTTACATTATATGTCTTGTTTCTTGTAAGTGTTTGTGTGTGTGATTTAACCACTAAAATTCCATAACAAGCATAAACACACATGTCCATTCTGTGTTTTTAGCATTGTCAAAGAAACAAATCATACTGAGACAGAGAACAGAAACAGATCAGGGGGTGCGTTTCCCAAAAGCATAGTTGCTAACAGCAACTTTGTTGGTTGCAATACAATTTCCCATTGCCAACCAACTAAGTTGCTAACAGGTTAGCAACTATGCTTTTGGGAAATGCACCCCTGACTGGTTGTTTCATAAGAGATCTCCAACACGAATGCAGAGTTAATCATAAATTATGAAAATGTACCTGCAAACTTGTTGCTCATCTCAAACCACGGGTCGTCTACTGTGGCCTGGCAAGGAGGGGTGCAAAACTTCCTGATGTTGTAGTCCAGGTACCAGCTCTTTTTTTCATCAAAGGTGGTGAAGAGAAGGAAGAAATCTGTCACGTCAGGCTGAAGTAAGACACGTGGACGAAGGGTACCAGGACGACATATCAGCACCGGGCCGATTAGACCAGAGTTTATGTCCTTCTCCTGGTGGACGCAAGAGGAATATAGAAGTTATTATTGAAGTTTACATTTGTGTGTTTGGCAGACGCTTTTATCCAAAGCGACTTGGATTGCATTTCAGCTAAACATTTGATCATTTCATCCATTATTTGGTTTTTTTTTTTTTTGTGTCATATTTGATCAGGCTTTTATGGCTCATCTGTCTCATATGTAGTGAGAATATGGAGCTCATACGCTCATATTGATTTTTCTAAAAAAAAAAAAAATGTGATGCATGGATAATCCAGTATATCTTCAAAACATTTCTAACAATATAAAAGTTATACTTAAGTTTACTTTATAAAAAAAAACAAAAACATTTTTTGTTTTTACAATTATATTACTAAAAAGTATAAACTATTTATCATTTGTATTGTAGATTGAGTGCCTCGTTTTTCAGCAAAGTTTTGATCAAAGTTTGAAAGTTTAGAGGCCTTAGAAATGTGTGTATCAAATATGATACAGGAGACTTTATAGAGTTACAAACAACATGAAAATGTAATTGTGATTTGCATGTTGCACACTGAATTACCATGTTGACGTTGGAGTAGTAAGCCCCAGCCTTGCAGTCAAACTCTGAAGCTGAGGGACCTTGTCGTCTGGAGACTCTCCAGTTGTAAACCCTCTCCTCCCCTGGAGGAACTGGATCACCTGGTACTTCCTCGGCCTTGGCGCCTTCTGGGCCCGTTCCAGGGATAAAACTCCCCTGCATCTTATCGTACACCCCATGCAAGTGGAAAGAGTACGGTCTGGATGCCAGGTTCTTGAAAACCACCTTGTGGGAAAAGAAATGCAAGAAATTAGTGTGTGCAATGACAAAGGTGCAACCATTTTAAGAAATAAACTAGAGAAGCAGAGAATGGCAAAGAGAGTGAGAGAAGAGGTTTTGTGTTTAGTTTTTTGCAGTGCATTGGTTTAAGGTTGTGCAGTGGTTAGGTGTTGGGTGAAAAGGTGTTACTTCAAGGAAGTTGTCATGGTTTCTGTGGTTCAAATGGAGTTTGGCTGCTCATCTGAACAGAGAGGAGCAGTGAGAGTGAAGGGTCTGGAAAGTGACTTCGTGCCTTGTTTTAAAGGAACAGCATGGCAGTGCTCTTTCAGTGACGATAACTAACATACACTTTTAGGAGTCAATTGTTGTAGGGATGATTGGAGGTCACACTAGTGAAATTTCCTCAAAGTTTAATGGGCAATTTTCTGTTGTCAATAATGTACCAATATATGAAGTACAGCTTTTCATACAAGTTCACTTTCATACCAAGCAGCGTTGTGATGGTCAGCACAGAAATTTCACATGACCAATTTGAACCTTTTGTAAAATCAGTGTAATCTTTCACCCTCAATTGAAATTCTGTTGAAATGACTGGGTTTTGCAGATAAAAATGTGCCCGAATAACAGTAAATGTGATGATGTAAATGTGAAAATGAAATTAAGAGAACCTATAAATGAAGAAACTTACAGTAAGAACATCATTACTTTCGGCCTTCAACACAGGACCCATAATGCCGAGGTGCTCGTCCAGTTCTCCTCGTTTGACTGGATGTTTGAAATCTCTGTCCTGATAGGCTCTGAATACTACTTTTTTGTAGGCTGGGAAATATTTTCTCATTCCCCTCCGCATCTCCCTGTGGACACATGAAAATTTAGTGCAAGTTCAATTGGCCAAACTGTTAAGGCTGGTTTTAGGCTTAATTTGAAAAGCAATAAAATCAATATCTAAAACAGCATTGCATTGTGACATTATTTATATGACAAATAAGGATTGTTTTTGTGCTCCTCTAAATAGATATTATTCAATCACAGCGCCAAAAAACTAGATTTGTAACATTTATATATATATATATATATATATATATATATATATATATATATATATATATATTATTTCATGTTATGTTTGTGTGATTCTCCCAAAATATAAATTCTTGAGAATTGTTTGCTAAAATGACCAAAAATGTGGTTGTGACATTATTTTTATGATGAGGATTATAAGAAATTTTTGCTCTACAACTAACTATATACAACCAACTAAATGGATCTGATTCAATTTGACAACAACAAAAATTTGATTTTATACAATATCTTATATTATTTTGGAATCGTCCACTAAAATTGCCTAAAATATACAATATATATATATATATATATATATATATATATATATATATATATATATATATATATATATATATATATATATATATATATATATATATACTGTATAGTTTAAATGCAGCTTCACAGTAATAAACAGGAAAATAAAGTTGCAGAATTCATCAATTATGAAAAATTATATTTTTTTGCTGTGAAGCAGCTCTAGAGAAGATAGTAGTGTCAATTTCAGTTCAGTATAGTTCACTGTGTGCATCAATTATGAAACAAATTCAGTTAAACTATGAGCTGTTTTTTAAATAACATTATAATTGGTTTTTAGATTTTTACTTATTTTAAGTTTTATTATTATTATTTTAAATACACTACTGGTCCAACGTTTGGAACAATTCATATTTTATAAAGTTTTTGAAGATCTTTTTGAAGTCTTTTATTCTCACTACAGCTGTATTTATTTGATCATAAATACAGTAAAACATTCATATTGTGAAATTTTATAAAAATGTTTTAAGTATTATATTAACTTTTGACCCGGCAGTGTAATTTTAGGTATTTTTTATTCATTTTTATTTGAGGTTTAGTTATTTTAGTAGTTCAACTCAAACTAAATAAGTACTATAACAAATAATATAATAATATTTATAGAAAATAACTTAAATAATTGTATTATATTGTGTTTTATTTCAGGTCATGCTTATTTCACTAAAATTGCCTAAAATGTGGTTGTGGCACATCAGAAAGCTTATTTTAACCTTGGTTTGACGAGCTGAGCTGGTTTATTGATCCCATAATCCCACATGATTTCCTCTGCTGCGATGTAGTAGCTTCTGAACCTTGATTCTGTGGACCTAATACCGACATTATCTTCAACGTGATGATCCAAACCGAAAACACTCCCATCATCGCCATAATCGTCATAGTCACTTGCCAGTGATTTCCTGCCGTGGGTCTGGTTTTCTGATGAATTTGACACTGGCTCCAAAACCAGTTCCAGATTTGGTTGGAACCTCTTTGGATCTTTGTAGTTATAGCTATGAAGATTCAGACTTTCCTCCATCTTGTCCTGCTTTGGACCAGAACTTCCAGATTCTTCCAGAACCTCGTTGTTGCTCAGAACTTTTGCATCCACTTTATTTACTTTGTCTTTGCTGACGCTGCAAAGCTCCCTTCGATTTCTCGATTTGTCAGACCTGTCCTCCGTAGAGCCATTTAGATGTTGCTTAGTTGACAGGTTTTTATCTTTAAAAAGGAATTTTCGTAATAGGTCATTTGTTCGATGTGTTTTATTGTGTTCAACTTCATTCAATTGTATGCTTTTAATGTTTAATTTTTGATGTTCTCCTGTTAATTCCTTGTTTTCTGTCGCATTTAATAGGACTGTAGGGTCAATCTCATTTGCCACTGATCTGAAAGACTCAGATTCATAATGAGACCTTTTCTGACGTTCCACTGAATTTCCGCCTGTCTCCCCATCCAGTTGATCCAAAATATCCTGTGGAATACCGCCCTGTGATAAGGCATCCAGATCATTTTCCTGCTTTACGGGAATATATCTTATCTCACACACACGGTTTCTGTTTTGTGTCTCATTGTCTGAGCTTGTGTTTACTCGCCCAATCGCAGAGTCCGTCACAGTTCTGTTTCGGCACACACGAATGGCGATAGTGCGGTGCTTATCCATTGTGCCTCGTGGAATCGGGAAGTCCTGTTCAGTGAAATCGAATTCTTCATCGTAGTCTTCGCTGTCCACCAGGGGAAGGACTCTTTCACAGTTAACAACTGTGTAACGAACACTCATGCCTCGCTGTTTCAGAGACGGATCAAATGCGCTGACCTCCCATTCACCTACAAAGTTCAAACAGCAAACATGTGAACATAATATTAAAACACGTTCCCGATATAGTACCGAATGATTCTTGTATTTGTCTTCATAATATTTCACTAATAACTTGCTCCACCCCAAACAAAATTCTGTTTCAAAATATACAATATACTGTAGATATACTGTATAGTTTCAATGCGTCTCCACATTAATAAACAGGAAAATAAAGTTGCAGAATTCATCAATTACTGTATGAAAACTTTTATTTTTTTGCTGTGAAGCAGCTCTAGAGAAGATAGTAGTGTCAATTTCAGTTCAGTATAGTTCACTTTGTGAATCAATTATGAAACAAATTCAGTTCAGCTATAAGCTGTTTTTTAAATAACATTATAATTGGTATTTTATAATTTTATTTATTTTAAGTTTTATTATTATTATTTTAAATACACTACTGGTCCAACGTTTGGAACAATTCATATTTTATAAAGTTTTTGAAGATCTTTTTAAAGTCTTTTATTCTCACTACAGCTGTGTTTATTTGATCATAAATACAGTTAAACATTCATATTGTGAAATTTTATAAAAAATGTTTTAAGTATTATATTAACTTTTGACCCGGCAGTGTATATTTAGGTATTTTTTCTTCATTTTTATTTGAGTTTTAGTTATTTTAGTAGTTCAGCTCAAACTAAATAAGTACTATAACAAATAATATAATAATATTTATAGAAAATAACTTAAATAATTCTATTATATTTTGTTTTATTTCAGGTCATGCTTATTTCATGTTTTTAAGTTGCCCCATTATTGCCTTTCATGCAGTGTGTAATGTAGCTGTATGTGAATGTAAATGATCTGCAAAGTTGTAAAGCTGAAAGTGCACAATAAATAAAGTTATCATCTCCCAAAATTAAGAGTCGACTCTGAACAGCCTAATCAATCATAACAGACTGGGCCATTTGACCAATCAGAGCAGAGCAGGCTCACAGAAAGGAGGGGTTTAGAGAGACTGGATCTTTGAATTGCTATAAAATGAATCATCTGAGAATCGCTGGAAAATGAGGTGATATTAAATGCATAATTTGAGAAAATGAAAGTGTTTCTTGACCTTGCATGCATGTAAACCTATTGTTGGAGACTCCCAAAACAATATTAGGAACTGTAAAAAGGATGGCATAATAGGGGCACTTAATGGTTTTACATTTAACATTTACCTAGCATCTCCACTTCAGTGGTCACTGTGTCTCCAGTCATCGGGAAGAGCGTGAGGACAGTGCCATATGTTTTATCCCTCTCAAACATATTTCCCGTGAAGTAGACTGACAGGAAGTTGTTTTGTATGCCAATATTCGCCACGTGCCAGAGTATGACATCACCAACACACATCCTGAATTGTAGGTGGTTGAACATGAACCCGTTAACAGCTGAAACAGACGGACAAAAAAAAAGGGATTTAACTCCAGTTTTCATATAATAATACAAACACCCAAAGCAACCCCAGATTATCCATTAATTTATATCTAGAGGTTAAAAGTTCACACCCACTGTGCATGACATTTGAATTGTAGAAATCTGGATCGTTGCGGTCAATCTTAGTTGGATCTTCACTGTTTTTTTTCACGTTCTCCTCAAAGTACCAGCTTCTGTTTTCATCAAACACAGTGAACAGGAGCTTCTTCTCATTATCTGAAGTTAACTGTGAAAACATATTATTATTAAAAATAATGAATTCATCCATTCATCCATCCATACATCCATCAGATAAACAAACATAGGCTCAATGGAAAATAAAAAAATAAAAAAAATAAAAAATAAAATAAAAGAAACTGCAGTTTCAAGCGGAAATGAACTTTAGTGGCAGGAAAACACAAACAAGTTTTATTCTTTTTCATGCAAATTATGATTATATGGCAGATTAAGTGCTAACAAAGGCTTATTTTCACATGGTTCCTTGTACAATAGTATGTTATGATCTCAAACAATTCACCATAAACTACTACAATTTCATGTGTGCATCACATAAAGAGCTCTACTGTCTACTGTAGTAAACTGGCTTGTTAGCGCAGCCGGTACAGCACTGCATTTGTGATGAGAAGCGCTCAAGTACAACTCCCGTTAAATCAAGAAAAAAGAGCTCAAAGAAATAAAGAAGCAAGCTAAAGTGACACTATTTAGCAAATGTGTTTTAATCTCACTTTTGCTTTTATTAACACTGTCGATTATGTAACTGGAGAGGTTTAGAGTAGGTGGTATGTTATTTTAAAACTAGAACTGTTATGATATGTACAACAACCAGTGTAATAAAACATCATGTTCATCTGTTTTGGATGAAACTTTTAGCACTATTTACTAGACATTTCACTTTGAATGTGCCACGAAAGGTGCGAGAAGCAACGTAACGTCATTTTTGCTACATGCATTTTTTTTTCCCAGTCAGTCTAAGTTGAGATAAACAGATCTACGTCAGTCTCTTCTCACCACTTTGCCTCTTTTGTCCAGAGATTGGGATTTGCAGATGATTAGGGGTCCGACCAGCCCAGACGCCACGTCCCGAACGGGATCCACCGTACTCTGGTATAAGCGCGTAAGGCATCGTGGGTCGGCTTCCATGGGTCCATCGTCTGCTGTCAGTTTCCAGAGGTACGTCATTATCTCACCTGGGGGAACGGCCAAAGAACGGAGGTCCACCTGTTTGTCTTCAACCCAGAAAGAAAGAAAAGTAAGTTCAACCCATTAAAAGTGCTTTTTCATCCAGTTTACTAGAATAACTTGACATCTGACATTAGCATTAATAGCATTAACTAAAACTAAAATCATTAAAAAAAAACATTTTTGTTAGTAAAATAACAACAAACTTCTTTTATTTGAGCTATTTGTGAAGACAACATTCCCATTTTTGTTTCATTTACCTTGAAGTACTAAAATAACTCAAATGGAAGTAAAATGTCTAAACAGTATACTAACAAATATGATAACATTTCTAATAAGTGCTACATTCATCGTGTTGTGTCTTTGTTACGCTAACTAATGTTAACTTGTGGGAACTTATTGTATTGTCACTTATATTGTGTATAATGACACTAAACTGCATAATTGACTGTTGTCTCAGGCAAATAGTTTGACAATTATACATTTAGCACATGCTTTTATTCAAAGATTTCCTGCATACTGTAGCTGTGCTTCTACTGTGTGTGTGTGTATAATATAAAATAAATATATAAAATAAACTTTTCCCTTACACGTGAATGTGAAAGAAAAAAAAACATGAAAAGCAATGCTTCGTACCCTTGTTTGTGTTCTTCAAAGGCAGAACGCTGGTCAGGCCATTTGGATATATGTTGAATGGTCGACTGGCCATGTTTTTAAAAAAAATCTGATGAAGATATACAAAAGAGTGAATTTGAGAAAAAAAAAATTCACAGCAAATTTAATCGTCTCAGTTTAACACTTTAAAGTGAAAAATAGTATATATTTTTTAAATGTGTCTGATTGATCTTATTGTGAACAATTCATCCATGCACCTTTAGTGCGAACTACATTTTTTTTTTTTTTTTGATAATCTCACTGAGATGTCACTGCTCTCATTTCATTGCGTAAATAAAAATCTAAAGGAAGTGTGAATTATCTTGTCCAGAATTATCTTGTTAAAGAACTCATCTGATTGGAAGATAATTCGTGAATAACAACAGACAATTCTCTTAGAAAGCTATCAGATGACTTAGGAATATAGCATTACATTAATACATTAAGAAATACATTTATACAGGTAAACATAAGGATAAATAAATGTTTTTTTTGTTTTGTTTTTCTGTTTAAATCTCTATTCCCTACCTGAAATTTGTCTCCCACTTCCCCTCTGAGCTCTGGGCCCATCAGCATTTTGCCAGTGGTTTTCTTCACAGCAAAGGTCTTGTCAGTATACTCAACGAAAGCCACTTTCTTATAAACGCCACCTAAGTGCTGAGGACCTTTTCTGAACCACTCAGATTCTGCTACTGCTGATGATGATGAAGGCCTGAAGCGTGAAAATCAACGTTAGTTTCAGTCGGTTTCACACCATTCTTCTCAGGACATCAGGACGTACCGGTCGGTGCTTTGAGACGAATAGTCCCAGTCCTTCTCCTCTGCAGCGATGTAGTGAACCCACACTTTAGGTCTTCCCTTGGCACTCGATCGAAGCACTGACACAGGGCCTCCTTGCTTGAACACAATGGAAAACATGTTGTCTTCCTCCTCCTCCTCCTCGTTCCCAGTATGTATGACATTTCGTTTGTCTGGGATCGGGGCCAGCACAGGATCAGGGCAGTTATCCACAGTGAAGAACGCATTCATCCCAGCTGGGGAAGAGAGATAAATCGAACATTAGAGAAACATCAATGATTTACACACAGTTCTAAAGCAAACTCCTTGCAAATTCATCGAGACCATCAAAGTGCAAAGTACATATTTCTCAGGTCATCTTGGCCTAAATCTTTCCCCTTATTAAACAAACAATTTATTGTGCAAGAAAAAGCCTGCACGATCGCAAGCTAATCAAACTGTGTCATTGCAAATTTTGCTTCACTTTTACTTAAAACATCCAATTTAAAAAAGATATAACATGCATAAAAAGATGCAACATAAAGCCACAATTTTTAGCATTAATCAAGTCATGCAGAAGTCATTCTAATATAATGGTTTGCATATTATTATCAATGTTGAAAAAAGTTGTGCTGCTTTTGATTTGTGATTCTTTGATGAATAGAAGAGCATTTATTTAAAACAGAACTCTTTTTATAACATTATAAATATCTTAACTGACACTTCTGATCAATTTAATGCATCCTTACTGATTAAAAGTATTCATAAATCTTACTTACAAAGTACTGATGGAGGGTTATTATTATGATAGTACAAATATGAAACCTTTAACATTGTATGAGCAGAGTCTTGCCTGTCTGATGAGAGTGGATCTTGCAAGAGATCAGAAACTTTCCAGGAGCGGACGGCTTCATCAGGGCTGTAGTGAAGGTCATGGGCGTCATGTCTACAGTTACCCGCTTATGGTCGAACACCTTTAGGGTGTGTCCTTCAAACTGGATGCTGTGGATCTCTGGGGTTGACCCAAGACCAATAAGATGCCAGGACACCACTGGGCTCTTCTGGCACACCGTGAGTCCTAATGAAATAATAATTACAGAATATGAAGGTTTGAGAATTACAGCATGTACAATACAACATAGTACAGGGTTAAATCTTATAGACCTATATTGAACATGTCTACCCAAGTGCAAAAAAAAAGAGTTTGAAATAGTTTTAAATGTTTTTTTTTTTAACAGAAGTCTCACCAAGGCTGCAATTTATCAACAAAAAAAAAACTTAAATTTTCAAACATATTCAAATAAAAATATATATTTTAAATTAGAATAATATTTCATAATATTACTGTTTTTTACTGTATTTTTTATTCAATAGACGTAGCCTTAGTGAGCAGAAGAGACTTCCTAAAATCTTAATTATAAGCCAAACTTTTGGTAATATATATTTATATTTTTCATAGAAAAAAATTAATTTATTTTTTACTTTAATATACTTTTTGCATTAAATGTATTATAACTGTAAAGAGAAAAATCTCATGCATTTCTCAGGCGCTGCTCAGGTGTGGTGAGGCTGATTGCACCTGGTAATGTTGAGTTGATATATCCATTGATGGTGTGGTACTGGGTTGGACTGGATGTTTTCTTCAGTTTATCTGCTCGGCCCACTTGCTGGTACCAACTTTTACTCTCATCAAAGACAGCAAGAAGCAGAATGAACTCCGGAGCCTTCCGCTGTCTCTCCTCGGTCAGAGCCTCTGAGAGAGGAACATTTTAAAGGACATATTTACCCGCATTCTCATTTAGTACAAAGTGTCAGTGATATTTGACTTAATATATTTGACAAATCCCAACGAGAAGCAACAGAGTCACACCTGTCTTACAGATCAGGAGAGCCCCGACGAGCCCGCTGTTGAAATCTCGGACGATGTCCACCTGTGATGAGTAGATGTAGGTGAGACAGTCTGGATCTGATGTGGTTGGCCCGGAACTGGGGGAAATGTCCCACACGTACTTGTAGTAACCACCAGGAGGCACTGCATCATCCGCTCGCTCCTGAGGAGAACTAGAGTCCTCGTACCCTGCGCCTGCAGTAAACAAAAAAAACAGAAGGATGTTGAGGTTTATCTTTACACAATCTTCAAACCCAGCAGAATATTGCTGCATGTCACAGGTTATTGCTTTTGTTTTGCTGGGCAAGCCCGAACTTACTATATGTTGAGTTTATACGGGAAATCACATGTATTTTACACAGTCTGGAATTTATCAGTATCTCCAGTGTTTCAAATCAGAATTCAAAACAATTCATATAATGATGTTCATTTTATAAACAACTTGTTTAATGCGGTAAAAGTCAGACAATCTAGAATTAAATTATCTACATTCCAATCGGGGTTTTTATTGCAGCAATAAAACATTTAAATTAGCAATTGTAAAAAAAAAAAAAAAAAACATTTTAATAATATAAAGAATCTTATTTCACTATAAAGAACCTTCTGTGGAATGGAGAGATCACATGGATGTTAAAGGTTCTTCATGGAACCACGAATGCAATAAAGTTTATTTTTAAGAGTAAATAGAATTTCAAAGAGATGAATGCAAATTCCATTCTGGCAGATTTACCTTCCGATTGTTTCCAGTATGGAATGCCGATGGGAGAAATACTGAAAAATTGTGATGCAAAGTTTTTGAAGTGCACCACAACCCTGTCGTTCACCACTGTTCTGATAGTCGGGCCTTGAATACCTGAAACAGATCATTAAACATTCTGTTCATTTAGTTTTTTTTTTTTTTCTTCTAAGAAACAGAAATGTATACGTTTATACTGACCAGCCCATGGAGGTTTGGACTTTGGTGTTGTAAAAGTGGAATCAGTGTATTCTGTATATACAGCCTTGATATATTTCTGGACACCAGATGCAAATTTCCTGTAAGGAATTATTATGCAGTTACTAAACATTTTTACAATACAAACCAATGCAAAATAATACAGTGCAACTTTCTTAATTCATTATAGTTAGCAATTCATTGCTAAATGTTTAAAGGAATAGTTCACTCAAAAATGAATGGCTGCTAAAAAACTACTCATCCTCAGGTCATCCAAGATGTAGATACATTTGTTTCTTCATGGGAATAGATTTGGAGAAATGTAGCATTAAATCACTTGCTCAATGGATCCTCTGTAGTGAATGCATGGGTGCCATCAGAATTAGAGTCCAAACAGCTGATAAAAACATCACAGTGATCCACAAGTAATCCACAAGTCTTTGATCTTTTAAGCTGTTTAATGCCACTCACCGGGTGCTGCATGCATCAGCCCAAAAGAAATTTAAAAAAGGTGAACAAAGGCCTTCTGTAGCAAATCGATGTGTGTGTGTGTGTGTGTGTGTGTTTAATATCTATATTTAAAACATAATAATCACTTTAATCTAGCTTGCGCTCACAGTTGTAAACAGAAGCAGTTCTGTGCGGATGACGTTTGGAGGACGGCTATGTGCATGCACCGCTCAGAAGTGATGCACGTGGAAGCACAGTGGACAGATCAAAACAAAATAACAGTCACTAGAAAACAAGGATTTGTAAAGAGGAATGTCGGAGGATTTCGATATAAGACAAGAGGAGACTGGCTTTCCTAAAGTAAGGAAACTTTGCTTCCTTTGCTCATGTTAATAAACGTTGGTTTTCAAGAGTCTTACTGGCGCATGTGCAACGCTGACCCCATATGTCATCAGCCCAGAGCCGCTTCTGTGTACAACTGGCTGTGTGAGACACTTTTTTTTAAGGATGGGCACATTTTATTTAAAGGGGGGGTGAAATGCTATTTCATGCATACTGAGTTTTTTACACTGTTAAAGAGTTGGATTCCCATGCTAAACATGGACAAAGTTTCAAAAATTAAGTTGTACGTTTAAAGGAGTATTTTTGTTCCAAAAAACCTCTTCCGGTTTGTCACAAGTTTCAGAAAGTTTTTTTCGAGTATGGCTCTGTGTGACGTTAGATGGAGCGGAATTTCCTTATATGGGTCCTGAGGGCGCGCTCTTCTGCCGGAAGAGTGTGCGCTCCAGTATAGCAGAGCACTGAGAGAGGCTGAGCACAGCCTGATCAGAGCGAGAGCGTCGCGAAAAGTCACAAAAGAAGTGTGTTTTTGGTTGCCAGGGCAAGACAACCCTGCACAGATTACCAAAAGAGAAACAGCATTAAGGGACCAGTGGATGGAGTTTATTTTTACAGAGCATCAACGGAGTTGTGCAAGTGTTTTTGTTTGTTCCCTGCATTTCGGATTGCACATCGTTTATTTCTTAAGGATAATGCAGTCCCAACGGAAAAGGGTCACGATCGTGTGTTGGAACCGCCCTTGTCAAAAAATCCTATTGGAATTTCACTTTGTCCTATTGGATCCTACTTGATTCTTAGAATCCTATTGGACATTCTGATTGATATTAATGGAATTTCACTTTGTCCTATTGGATCTTACTGGACTCTTAGAATGCTATTGGACATTCTGATTGATTTTAATGGAATTTCACTTTGTCCTATTGGATCTTACTGGACTCTTAGAATCCTATTGGACATTCTGATTGATTTTAATGGAATTTCAGTTTGTCCTGTAGGATTTTATTTGATGTTTAGAATCTTATTGGACATTGTGTTTAATTGAATGGGATTTAATTTTTTCATGTGATCTTCTATTGATTTGTATTGGACATTGTGATTTTTTAATGGAAATTCACTTTGTCCTGTAGGATCTTATTTGATTCTGTTAATTACTTTTTAAGAGTAACTTTACTTTTTTAGATTAGCACTGTGTGTGTGTGTGTGTGTGTGTACTTGTAACCCATAAAAATGCAGCCTACATATACACAAATATATATGTAAAAAAAAATCATAATACAGTAAGGCAAATATTTTAAATGATATAATATCTGAATAAGTTCAAATGTATTACATTTGACTAAGAATTCATAGAAACACAAACATCTATAATGGTTTTTGCGTGAAGCTTCCCCTTTAAGAAATCTGAATGCGCGTGACACTGTAGCGTGCATAATTTGAACGGTAACGGTCAGGCAAGGAAGCTGAGAAATTGAGTGATTAACGTTGTTTTACTTGTTAAAAGTTTATTGAAAGACACGTAAAAGGAAGAAATAATGATACTTATCTGAGCTGCATCCCAAACGAACCATTTTCACCCAACTGGATCCCATTAAAATCCTATAGGAATGATCCTACAGGATATTTATGTCTTGTCCTACAAGACTAATCCTGTCAGAATCCTGTAGGAACGGTTCCAAAATATGATAGAAAATCCAATTAGAATCCTGTACAGTTTTCTTACTGGAATCCTTTAGGATTTTTTGACAAGGGCGCATGCGGTGAGTAAAACTGCTTCAAATATCTCTGTGTTGTTAACTTAGCTATCAGCCCGTAAGCACATCAAGTAAACAACATGCGATGTTGTCATCAAACTGCACTTTCCACATGTACAGCTTAAAAAAAAAAAAAAAATACGACATAAAGTGGAACTTAGTCATTTTCCAAAACCGCTAAGCAAATATATACAGTTTCAGTATATACCACATAGCATACCGCCTTTGCTGATGCTGCTCTTGTTAAATTTCAGCCTCTGGATCTGTGTCACAGCTTCCACATGCTCTCAACTCAAAAGCCTACTGGCGCTCGTGATTCTTTAGCTCCGCCCACACGTCACGCCTCTAGGCGCTCGTGTTTTTCCGGGAAAAATCGGTACAGACTATCTTTCTCTTTTAAATATAATAAAAATAAAGACTTTTTGGAGTTATGAAGGATGCAGTACTACTCTATAGGTACTCAAGATTAACAGGATATTGAGTGAAAACGAGCATTTCACCCCCCCTTTAACTTCTTTTGGACTGATGCATGCAACACCTGCTGAGTGCCATGAAACACCTTGAAAGAGCAAAGACCATTTTTAATATAACTCCAACTGGATTCGTCTTAAAGAATGAAGTCAAATACACCTAGGAAGACTTGCGGGTGAGTAATGATAGATTTGTTTCTTACAAACACACAGCTTTTCACTTAACAAGATGTTAACTGGAGTTATGTGGATTACTGGTGGTTTACTGTGATGTTTTTATCAGCTGTTTGGACTCTCACGGCTACATGAATGCTACATTTCCCTACATTTCCCCAAGTCTGTCCCCGTAAAGAAACAAACTGAGGGTGAGTAGGCTACATTTTCAGCAAATTTTCATTTTTAGCTGAACTTTTCCTCTAATAATTAAACCAGGCATTGCATTTTTTTTTAAATAGTACTTGTAGTACTTACAGAATGTTTTGTCTTATGAAATAGTATACATGGTTGCAACAGATATGCATATTCAGCAAATGATCTGCTGCGGTTTCACACTAATGAGCTTGAACTGTTATCACATTCAGTTCTGAAAGCACCAAATCAAAGCGTGTTTGTTCTGACCGCCTGTAATTCATGGACTGAAAATCACTACGAGAATATATGAAATATAAATAATAGTCAGGCTTCTGATCACTAAAACAATCAATCAAGCTATGAATGACACTGACCGTATCTAACTGCAGGATCTCCTGGTGATAAAACACCATTGTTCGAACACTGTGGTGTTTTGAGAACACTATTACAACATTTCATAGACTATGTATAATAAATGACATAAAGTTGTATAATAAATCTTTGTTCGTAGCAATAATTTGAAAGCATGTGCATAATAATAAAAATGCCCACCTCTGGTTTGCAGTAGGATCTGCTGTGTCTGTAAACACATATTCCCACTTAGTTTCCACTGCTGCGATGAAGAACTCCAAAGTCTTCGCCAGGACACAGGAAGACTTCAGACACAATGTGAATGAGAGGAGAAAAAGCACAACCTTCATCACTGGAGCACGAGATAATGCTGACTGAATGTGATGCTGAGATGCTGTCAGGACATATTTAACTGCACAGGAAAAGATTTCAAGGAGGAGCCAGAAAGAAAGCAGAACAGAGAGATAATTCATGATGCTCATGAGTAACGAGTATGAGTGTTTGAGTATGAGTAAGAAAGAAAGGATGGAAAGGAAAGGAAAGGTTTGCTGTGTGCACTATTTGTGCAAATTTCTACAGTATTTTTCTTTCTTTCTTGAAAACCAGATTTTTTTATCAATAGTAACCGTCTTCAACATTTACATTTAATGTTTAATCACATGAACACAATGTGATTGTGAAAACAGTATACACAATGAAAACAATTTACCATATAAATGGATTAAAGGGAGGGAATGTTTTCCTGGAACTCCAACATAGACAATAGTGTATACATATATATATATATATATATATATATATATATATACAAAAGCTTCTTTCACATTTTGAAAGGTATCATCACCTAAATGTAACTTTTTATTTAACTATTTAGATGTTTTCCTTTTAAACGCCTTCGACTTTGCATGAATGTGCTAAATTACAAGGTGTTTGTAAGCGAAAAAAGACAACACACAAACAAAACAAATAT
Source organism: Carassius auratus (assembly GCF_003368295.1). Taxonomy (NCBI): domain Eukaryota; kingdom Metazoa; phylum Chordata; class Actinopteri; order Cypriniformes; family Cyprinidae; genus Carassius; species Carassius auratus. Next base: position 110,088 of record NW_020527631.1, on the reverse strand, counting down.
CTGACCAATATACATATAAACATTCAACATATTTGTGAATAATAGTATAAAGTGATAGTTTGTAAGCAAATCACTTATATTTTTTACTTTACACATAGGCTATTCACGAACTCCTTAAAGAACCCAGGCGGCTTGTTTAATTATTAAATGGTTAATAACTTTTCACATATCCATAAAATACACTATTGTTCCCGTGCTATTTAGTTTCAGTCCATTAGACAGCGATGAAGAAGTCTGACCGATGACCGATGAGAGATATTATTGTTTTTACTTTTCAGGTGCGCACCGCGTCACCCAGTGATCCTATGGAGTGATGTCATCATTTGACTAATCTGTGTAGTCCCGGTTAGTTCTGGCGCATTTGCTTTTATCATATGAGTAGTAATTAAACATTTAGTCTATAAGACACGTCGTGAACTATACTTGCATTTAAACAAGGATCTCGTCTAAAGTCAGTAGGTAAATAGGAAACATGGGCTTTCAGTGTCGAGAACTAGAAAAGAAAGAATCAGCCAAAAAAAAGAAGCCTTTAACAGCAGGCATCATCTGTCAGGAATCACGTCACTGAAAGGAAACGGCGCCACCTACTGGAGATCACGCGGTGAAAAAACGGTATCGCGAGCTCACACGTCACTGAAAAGCAGCTTTGCAAATAAATTAGTCGCTATGGCCATGGAAACTGTGTTGCAAAATCATTTCGCTTGCAAAACTTTATTTTCTGTACAATAATTAAATTCTTCTGCAAGTGTATGTGGCATTAGTTACAGTTTTGTGCAGCCAATAATGATTACATGCATTATTTGTGTTATGTTAGGATAAAGTCATAATGTCAACTTTATTTATAGGCCTATAGTGTTTTATTAGTGATTACTGGTTGTGCCGAAGCAGCTTTACAGTGCCAAATAGGAAAATAGTTTGCCAAAAATACAAGACAACTGAAAGGAATTCAAAGGCGACAGTGGGAAGCAACTGACAGAAATGAAAAGGGAAAAAAGTGACCATTGCATTGTTTTAGTTTTTATGGAGTTTTACATTTTTAGAATGATTTTTTTTTTTTTTTTTTTTTTACATAAAGTCAGTGATTTATGAACAAACCCCTCTGTAAAAATTTTCAGATTATAGATAGGAATAAAATTACAAATCTGGGTGTATGTAATTATTTCCCACCCAAACGTCCCGTTTTTTAATGGGAAAGATGCAATAAATGTACTAACATCTGCAGTGGATTTTTGTGTGAAGAAGGAGGTGAGACAAATGTAAGTAAAACCATATGATGTGTATTTTGAATCACACACAAAAGAAATGCAAAGTGACATTTGTTTTCTTAATGGGCACAAATTTGAGCTCAAAAGAACATTTATAGAATTTAGAGCTTGATTTATAGCAATTGCACTTTTTTAATGAAAAAAATAAATAAAACATCATATGATCAAAATGAAAATCCCCCCCTTGAATCTCATTATTAAAAAAATGAGTTTGTTAGAAAAATACAAAAGGCATGAAATCCTTTTTAATCACATGAAGTCCAGTTCTATAAAAAAAAAAGAAAAGAAAAGAAAAACAAGACAACAACAACAAAAAGAATATTAAATATTTCTTGAAATGTAGCTCTCAGTAAAAATACAAAACATAAAACAATGACTTGCATACATATGAACAGTAGGGACAGAGCACACATTCAGGTTAAATCATTCTTTCAGCCGAGATTTTGAGATTGAGAACTAAAGTGTGGATGGTCTGAATCCATGCAATCCATCCACTAATTTTACAGTTTTGTGCACTACCACCTCGGGATCATCTTTTCCGTTTCTTCTCTCTCCTTCTCTTTCTTCTTCTTTGTGCATCATTTCGGTGTGGAAGGGAACACAAGCAAACAAAAATTGAAAGATGCAGTAAAATAAAGCCTATAGTAAAGAGATTTACTATATTTTGAGGGTGTTTCTGAAAGAACATCATTCTGGATCTCCACTTCATCAGCAGCTTTGTTTTTTCTTTTCATCGAAATTTGGTTTGTAGAGTCGGAGTGAAGGAGATCATCATCTGACATGACCTTTTGAGCTTCTTACTTGTCGCTTCCACTTCACCAGGTTCATCTGCATCTTTGACGGCCTGAATATGAATAGATTTTCAGCAAACTTGAAGTAAGATTGTGATCCGTGGCATCTCCAAGATGAATGTCAGACAAAAACTCAAACACACATAATAAAATGGACAACTCATTTACCAGCAGAGGGGGCTGTGACCTTAGACTTGGTTCCAGTTGAAGAGCCTGCAGGACTCTGAAGCTCAGGAGTCTGAACAGCTGTGGATTCAAAGAGTTTCTGATGATTTTTCTACTAATATTAGTGATTGCTCCATACAAGTTTTGAATTGTCAGTTTTATTTCCATCACAATGATTCATGCACGGTACTCAGATGTGTCCTGTGAATCCTCTGATAAATTAACTTAGTAAAACCTCCACTGAAAATATCCATCATCCAAGCTGAATACATTACATTGTAAAAAGGAAGAAACATAATAAATTAGTTTGAAACAATTTCAATGAAGAACACGAGACACACAAGTTACCTTGCCCACTTCTTAAAGATCTCACTTAAGGATGCTTTCACTTCTTCAGTTTTAACCTGCAATTGACAACCACATTTAATACAAATGTTATGTGCATTCAGACAATTCATATATTGTGATGTAATGCATCACAGTACTGAGCTAATCTGACATCAACTCTAGAGAGAAAAAAACCTGACTTGTTTCACTGACTAGTGTGTGTAAATATTATTTGGTGCTTACAGTAGCCTATAACGTTATATGTGCATAAATATCAGTAAATTTAGGTCCAAGTTCTTTTGTACTACATGCACGAGTTTAAACAGTTCATTTTTACCACTCAAGTCATGTTTAACGTCTATATATAGTAAGTGCTAACTACAGGGGTAAATACAACTTTATGGACATCGTGTACTACTGTCACCAATAGGCAGTGATTTCCGTTTGGAGTAAACTGATAAACACTAAATAATTTACTGTTGGTAAATGCATCAGATTAGATTCAATCGCTCTAATGAATGTGTTTAAACTGCTTTACTTTAATTGAATGAATGAAATGGTGATTGTCCTTTAAATGGTGATATGTTAAAACGATCAGCTCGTCCTGCGAGGCGTCTTTATGGGGATGGGGATGAATTAAAAATGTGTAAAACTTGGGAAATACTTTGCTGCATGTTTCTTTCCCTTTCATAGGTCACTTCGATGCTGCGATGACGTCATCGCCTTGGGAACACCTTTGGTGTGACGAATGTCTGAAGCCCTTATACCATCACGCCAATTTATTGGCCGAATATCGCTTAGCATCGCCCCAACACGTACGTGAGTGACCTAAATCAGAGTGCTGCACACTATTTCATCAGATTTTCATTCCTTCAGAAAGTGAATCATCTGTCGCCCGTAGGAAAGCGTTTTTCATCGTGTTCTCAGCTATCGTTATTACTTCTAAGTGCAGTTTACCCCTCTTCAGTGGACACGATGAGCTTCAGAAGATGCGTTGAGTCGTGTGACAGGTTCATCGGGGGGGGGGGGGCACTCAGGACAGGTGTGTGCTATGTTTGGGTCTACACCATGCTCAGGCAGCACTTAGCGGCCTTTCTGACTATCAACACTGCGATATTCTATGGCTAAATGTATTGCACTCGAGGCTCGCGGCCTTCTCTAAAAGAGCAGGCCCCGCTAACCCCTGCTACCCTGTTTCTGCGGTTGCCGAGGTGCCGCATGAGACAGTTGCTTGGGGCGATGCATGCGAGCTGGTGCCCATGGTGAGTGGGACAACGGAGTTTTCTCCTTCTGTCTCACTCTCCCCAGGACACGTGCAAGCGCTCGAAGAGCACTCCAGAGAGCCCGATTTCTGTATAGCCGCACTCCATCTCAACCTCCTAGGCCTTTTCCTTTTTTCCAAGACCTCCACCACAAGGTTTCAATTACCAATCCCGCCTCCGCTGATTTTGGCACGGTTTCCAAAATGGCGGAACATGGATATGCAGCGATGCCAGCCATAGAAGAAACTCTCGCGGCACATCTCGCACCTAACTCAGCTCTGTCTTGGAAGTCATGCCCCCAATTGCCATCCAAACCATGCAGAATTACATCTGCTTTGGTTGGAAAATCTTATATGGCCGCGGCTGCACTCCATTCTATGGGTGTACTTCAGGCTTATCAAGCGGATGTTCTGAAAGAGTTGGATGAGTGAGAAGGCCTGACTCTGGAGGCTGTTAAAGGCAAGGCAAGTTTATTTATATAGCACATTTCGTGCACAATGGTAATTCAAAGTGCTTTACATAAAAGAAAGTAACATAATTATGAAGAAAAATAAAAACAAGAACAAAACAAGCAATTTTAAAACTTTTAAAATTATTACTTATTTAAAATGAATTTAAAAAAGTTAGAAAATGATTTTACATAAAATAAAATAAAAAAAACTGTGAAAATATAGTGTCAGTGTCAGTTTGGACATTGCACAGTGCTCATTCAATAAATGCACAGCTGAACAGATGAGTTTTAAGTCTAGATTTAAATGTGACTAGTGTTTTAGCACATCTGATCTTAGACAAGCTTAGAAAGAGCTTAGACGAGCTACTGACTTGGTGCTTAGGGCCACCAAGCACACTGCTCAGGCAATAGGCAGATCCATGGCAGGTGTAGTGTCAGTTGAGCGCCACCTATGGCTCACACTCACTGACATTAAAGACAAAACTTTTCTTTTGGATGCCCCCATTTCACACAATGGCTTGTTTGGAGTTCAGTCACTACTGTTGTGGAAAAGTTTAGAGCTGCTAAACAACAGTCTGCCATGTTTCGCCAGCTTATTTCACACAGAACTAGCGAAGTAGAGCATCAGCCACCTGCGTTTTGCTCGTGTGGAGACTCTTTCCCAACATCTCACTGTGGATGTTACGAACCGTTCGACACGGTTACACCATCCAATTTTGGAAAAGGACACCTCCTTTCACCGAGGTTCTTCCAACCACTGTACGTCCTGGGGAGGCCTCGATTTTAAATGTTACTCCTAGAGAAAGGGGCTATAGAGGAGGTACTCCCCACTCAGATGGAGTCAGGCTTTTACAGCCGATACTTTGTTGTGCCCAAAAAAGATGGTGGCTTACGTTCGATCTTGGACCTGCGTCATTTAAATCTTGTGCTCAGAGTGAGCAAGTTCAAGATGCTAACGATGAAGTCCATACTGTCTCAGATCCAATCCGAGGATTGGTTCTTAACTATCGATCTAAAGGACGCATACTTTCACATCCGGATCGTCAAGAGACACAGGAAGTTCCTCAGGTTTGCTTTCGAGGGAAAAGCTTGCCAATTTTGTGTTCTTCCATTTGGTCTAGCCCTGGCTCATCGAACGTTCACAAAATGTATGGACGCAGCCTTGGCCCCGCTGCAGGTCCAAGGCATCAGAATTTTGAATTATCTCAGGATCAGGCACTGTCACATCGGGATTTAGTGCTCGATCATCTGAAGAACCTTGGGTTGCGGACGAACCTACAAAAGAGTGTCCTGGTGCCGTGTCAGCAAATTACCTTTTTGGGGGTGAACTTGAATTTGTGCACGATGTGGGCACGTCTGTCTCCCGCACTGTGAAGTCAATGCAGATTTGTCTGAGTCAGTTCAAGACAGGGCACCTAGTGCATGTCAGCTCATGTCTCAAACTGTTGGGTCTGATGGCAGCAGCGTCCCCTGTGGTTCAGTTGGGCCTGCTCCATATGCGTCCATTTAAGTGGTGGGCAAAGAGTCAGAACATATCTCCTCATTGTCATTCGCTTCGCAGAATTAGGGTGACACACAAGGCCTTTCGTGCTCTAAGCCCGTGGATGAGACCCCAGTTCCTTCAAAAAGGAGTCTAGCTGGGGACATCAAGTCGTCACAAGACCATGACTACAGACGTGTCCCTCACGGCTTGGGGGGCAGTGCTTCAAGGTCGTCCAGTCAGTGGGCTGTCTCTCAGCTGAGGTTACCAACACTATTATTTATTCTAGGGCTCCCTCCACGAGACGCTTGTATGCTTTGTTGCGGCTATATCTGCAAAACATGCTCTCGTGGGAGGTGTTTCAGTCGGTCGCCACCCTTTAGTCTCCCGTTTTATGCAGGGTTCAAGACGGCTTAGACCTTTCCGCCCAGCGCGTGTTCCTTCTTGGGACTTATTGATTGTTTTGGAGGAATTGGCGGCCCATCCCTTTGAACCTTTGGAGTCTGTTTCAGAGTAAATTTTGACTCTCAAGGCTCTATTGGTCAGTCCTTCATGTATGGACTTTGCCCCTGGATTGGTTAAAGTCTTTTTGCGACCTAGGCCTGATTACGTTCCGAAAGTGGCTTCGAACCCATTTTGTTTCCAGCAGGTGTTATTAGAGGCCTTCTCCCCTGCTAATGCAGGTTCGAGTAGCCTGTGTCTCTGCCCCGTAAGGGCTCTTAGGATCTATGTCAACCGCACAGCTCAGTGGCGTAAGTCCGATCAGTTATTTGTTTGTTTTGGTGGTAAAAGCAGAGGTTCTGCAGTCATCAAAACAACGTATGTCACACTGGATAGTGGAGGCTATATCTTTGGCCTATGAGGTGCGTGGTTTGGTTTTGCCTCTAGGGGTGCGTGTTCATTCTACTAGGGCAGTGGCTTCTTCATAGGCCTTCTTCAAAGGGTCGTCATTGGAGGATGTTTGTGCTGTGGTGGGTTGGTCCTCTCCTAGCACCTTCATCAACTTCTACAATTTGGACATGAGGTCAGCTCCTGGCTCCCGTGTTTTATCTGCTTGAGCAGATGCTTTCCTTAGCTGAGAGACAGCCCACTGACTGGACGACCTTGAAGCACTGCCCCCCAAGCCGTGAGGGACACGTCTGTAGTCATGGTCTTGGTCTCCAGCTATCTTAGGTACGTCAGGCGTTATGGTATAGCGTTCCCAAGGTGATGACGTCATCGCAGCATCGAAGTGACCTATGAAAGGGGACATCTCGGTTACGTATGTAACCTTGGTTCCATGAGTAGGGTACGCGTTGCTGCAATGTGGGCCGTTCCGTACCTGTGATAGCACTTCCTTCGTAATAAGTAAATCTGATGAAATAGCAAGCAGCACTCTGATTTAGCTCACTCACATGCACGTTCCTTCTCTTTGACCTCTGAACTCTCCACTGCTCGTGCTGCATCGTGGCAAATGTAGTAATGTAGATTTGGACATGAGGTCAGCTCCTGGCTCCCGTGTTTTATCCGCTTGAGCAGATGCTTTCCTTGGTCTCCAGCTATCTTAGGTATATATACACATATATATATATATATATATATATATATATATATATTATATATATATATATATATATATATATATATATATATATATATATATATATATATATATATATATATTTATATATATATATTTTTTTTTTTTACTTTGTAAATTTGTAGTGTGATGGGTACATTTTTCTTATTTTGATAAAATATTTTTTTTTTTATTATTATTAAGAACTGCATTTCAGAAGCTACATAAATACAAACATTTTTCCAACAGGGAGACAGTATAAGGACAATTTACCCTGATCATGCAAATCAAAAAGTTTACACCACCGGCTCTTGGATCTTGCTGCATTCTTGAGCATCTGTAAATGTTTTGACCTTTGGTAATTGTTATGTTTGAGTCCCTCAATTGTCCTCAGAGTGAAAAGATGGATCTCAAATCATACAGTCACTGCTGGAAAGCGATCAAATATGTAGAAGATGCTGGAAAACCAAAGAATGTGTAGGAGCTGGAGGAGTTTTCTGAAGGACAGTGGGCAATTGAACTGTTCAGGACAAACAAGAGACTCATGAACATCTAACACAAAACATAAAAAAAGTCATGGATCATGCAGGAAAAGACACACAGTATTAACATTCTAGGGTATGAAAACCTTTGAATGGGGTTTTCATTTTTACCAATTCAGTTATTATTTTTTCATGTTGAGAAAATTAATATTTTGTGAAATAGCTTCAAGACAGTACTAAATAAAAAATAACACACTTTTCATGATCCCTCTTGTTAAAATTATGAACATTTTGCATATTCTGCAAGGGGTATGTAAACTTATTAGCACAACTGGATACTGGTTCATAAATATTTTATTTCAATCATAGTATTATAGTATATATATATATATATATATATATATATATATATATATATATATATATATATATATAATATGAAACGTATCAGATATCATAATGCAGTGTGAGCCTGCGTATTTATATTTAAATACTTCTTGACATTTTTTTGGAGAGTAATGATACACTAGGCCAAAACTCAGCATGCAAATTTAACTTTATGCAATTTTCTATTATTCAATACATTAAGAAACCAAGAAGTAGCCTATTACATGCTTTGATAGTTCTGAGAGACATCACAACCAACACAGATATAGTGTATATAGTCAGCATGTCACATCAGGGAAAACCTCTCTGTGTAAGTGTAAAACCACAAACAACCGCTGCTCCGACACCTGGCTTTGACCAATCAAATCCAGATACACAAACTCGCCAGTGTGGTGAAATGAGTGTGACCAGGTGTGTTTGGATTAGGGTTTGAGCTGTGGAGTAAGTGAATGTGTTTATTTTAGGGAAATGCAGCCCACTCGTGTTTACATGTTTGTCTACCCTTATGAAACAAAAATATATTGCAGTATATTGGAAAATATCATGTAATATATTAGACATATATTCTTATATATATTTATGTTTTCCAATATTTTGCAATATATTGAAAGCGGCAATCATTTGTATATTTTGCAATATATTATATAATATATGTATCATCAATATATTATTAAATGTATTCAAATATATAAAATATTAGAAAATAAAAAGGGAAAATAATATATTACAATATATCACAATATATTTTAAGAAATATATTGGTAAATATATTTTCCTTTCGTAAGGGTAAAGAGGATTCAGTGTGGAAGGTCAAACTTAGATAAACCCCAAAACATAGCAGCAGTTTCAAACTTTTCATATGAAACCGATAATTAACCAACATTTGCCTTGTTTGCATGATTAATGAAGGAGAAATTGGTCTTGGTGATTGTAAGCAGTTAAGGTCAGCTGGCAGGAGGATTGGGGTAACTAGCATTCACAGAACTCAAGTGTCTGGGGGATAAAAGAGTTTGTAAATGGATGTGCCAGGGGTCAGGGTTTGGCTGGTTCCTCTGCAGTTATTATCTGCTGGTAGATGCTGTAACTACACAATTATGTGTGCATAAAATGTTTCTCTCTTGACACACGTTCAACAGTCATGGCATATTCTGACCAAGAAGGTCTAGAGACTATAATACCTGGAGAAGGACCACAGAACTTTCTAACCTGAACTTCCATTCCATTTTCCACAGCTGAAGCTCATCAGAGGACTACTACAAAAGCCGCCGCGTCACACACACTGGTGAGACATGTCTCCAGAAGACTCCAGGATAATTGTACCTCTACCTCTCTTCCAGAAAGCGGTGTGTGACCGGCCAGCCCCAGCGCATGAGCACAGCACAGACACCCAGCACTTGGAAGCACAGAGTTGACGACAAACGGGACTGGGACCAAATGCTGTCATACTTATTTTTGCCATCAGAGAAGTCCCCCAGGCCTCTACCAGTTTCACACACTTTGAGCTCTTGTTTGAATGGATCATACAGCCACCTGTATATTTCTAGCTACTTGGCAAGGGCTGTTTATGTGGAAGAAATGAGTTGGGCCCATCACATACAGAGTCTGGCAGCCGCTCTCTGCACCCGTGGTGGTTGATGTCAACCCCCTCCTATAGGCTGCCCAGAAAAATGAGTTGCAACACCTGGTCGGTCTATTCTCCAATGTGTTCTCTCCCCTCCCTGGACGGACCCACGTGCTCCAACATGTTGTCCACACACCACAGGGAACGATTGTCAGGCAGTGTCCCTACCATGTTCTGGAGGCTCAGCGACACCCATCGAGGAAGAGGTAAAGGAGATGCTGAAGTTAGGGGTGATAGAACCATCACGTAGCCCATGGCCCAGCCCCATCATCATGGTCCCCAAACCTGATGGTACCCTCTGCTTTTGCAATGCCTTTCACCCTCTCAACGAAGTCTCAGAGTTTGACGGGTATCTGATGCCATGGGTGGATGAACTGCTAGATCACCTGGGGAGAGCCTGGTTTATCTCCACCCTAGACCTCACTAAGGTGTACTGGCAAGTACCACTGACAGAGGAAGCCAAGCCAAAAACTGCGTTCTCATCCCCCAGTGGCCACTGGCACTGGCAGTCTCCTTCAGCCTCCACAGGGCCCAAACCACTTTCCAACGAATGATGGATATCCTATTGAGGCCCCACCAATCCTACACAGTCCCAAGTCTCCCCATTGTCCCACAGGACCAGGACAACGCTTATTGAATTCCCCTTGTCGTGTGATTATTCACCACTTCAAAATATATGTATATATATATTAATTTATAAGTTAATATATATTAATAGTTCCTCTTCAGGAACTCGAGCTGCGTCAATGTGCTTTGGGGAACGCGCCCAGTGTGCGCGACTCTGAATATCGTGTGAAATCAGACCAATGGAAGAGCGTGATGTCACCGGCGGAGTGACGTAAGCGACCAGGAAGCTATAAAAGCACGTGCCACGCAGCTGGCGTCAGCTTCGCATCTTTCAGCAAGCGCTCTGTGTGTGAATGTCAAACTGTTTGTCTTGTGAGTCTTATTTACTGTTGTCTGTCCAGTTTAGAGCTCCTAGACATGCCAAAGAGCAAGGCGAAAGTCAAACACACTGATGGCGATTCCAAATCGTGCTATAGGTTGTGTGTTCCTCCCTGCCTGAGATATATAACGGGTGGGGATACACACAGCCTTTGCGTGGTTTGCCTGGGTTCGAAGCATGCTGAGTCGGCTCTCGAGGGGGCCGACTGCCCGCACTGTGAGCGTATGTCGGTGTGGCTGCTTCGTTCACAGAACGAATGCACGGCATCGTCTCTAAAGGCCCCGGCATTGCCCTCAAAGCCACTCAGAACAACATCGGCTTTGGTGGGCAAAGGGTATGCGGCTGCAGGTCAGGCTGGTGCGTGTCTGCACACCATGGCGGTGTTACAGGCTTACCAAGCCGACCAGCTTAAGGAGCTAGACGAGGGTAGAGGAGATCAAGTCCCACAATATATCAGAGCTAAGAAGGACCGCTGATCTCTCCCTCCGCGCCACCAAGGAGACTGCTCGAGCGATTGGGCGGTCCATGGCATCTATGGTGGCCACGGAGAGGCACTTATGGCTGACCCTGTCTGACATGAAAGTGCGTGACAGGGTCTGCCTCATGGACGCCCCGATTCAGCCGACTGGCCTGTTCGGCGACGCAGTCAATTCTGTCGTCGACAGGTTTCAGGAGGCCCGCAAACAAGCGGTGGCGTTCCATAAGTTCCTCCCTCATCGCTTCCTCGCGGCATCTGGGCGGGGGATGCCCCAGCCGCACCCTAGCTCCTCGTACTGCGAGGCCCAAAAACAGAGCGTTGCCTCTCGTGCTCCTCCGCGTCGGGAAGGAGAGTCTCGACGACACTCTCGGCCAAGGACTTCCCAGCCCAAACAAGATCTTAGGGCAGTAATCTAAGCTAAGAAGTACTCGGCCAAGAAACCCTGATGCCAAGAGCCAAGGGTTTCAGAGGGCAGCCTCTGCTGGGGTAGAGCGGTACTCACCGCAGTACACGGTGCCCGTCTCACCTCAGCGCCCTCTGGGGGCCGGTCTGCCAACCCTGCCAGTGTTCCAGGGCGCAGCAGGTCCAAGCGAGCATCACTCTCAGTATCTTCCGCCCGTGCGCGTAGCGGGGCTGAGACGCTCGCCGCCCCTGCGGGGGCCTCTTACACCAGAGATCAGTCTCGAGAGACTGATTCCCTTAGTAGATTATTTAGCAGCGTGGAAACTACTGCCAAATGTATCTTGATGGGTCCTGCACACAGTAGAAAAAGGCTACCGTATTCATTTCGGCTCCGTGCAACCAGTATTCAACGGGGTCGTTCAGACGATAGTCGGCCTCAGGCAGGGTCTGGTTATGGAACAGGAAGTGAAAAACCTATTAGAGAAGGAGGCCATCGAGGTGGTCCCTCCTCAGGACAGGGAGTCCGGATTTTACAGCTGGTATTTCATAGTTCCAAAGAAGGATGGGGGGTTACGTCCGATTATAGACTTGAGGGTCTTAAATCGTTCAGTTATGAGACTAAAATAAAGAATGCTCACAATCAAGCATGTTGTAGCTCAGATCAGGTCCGAGGACTGGTTTGGACACATATTCATCCTTCCACAACACAGGAAGTTTCTGAGGTTCGCTTTCGGGGGCGAAGCTTACCAATATCGAGTACTTCCCTTTGGCCTTGCACTCTCACCCCGCACGTTCACAAAATGTGTAGACGCGGCTCTGGTACCCCTGCGCATGCAGGGCATCCGCATTCTCAACTACATCGATGATTGGTTGATCTTAGCTCAGTCAGAGCAGGTTGCGGTTCAGCATCGAGATGTCATCCTCGCACATATGGGGGAGCTGGGTTTGAGACTGAACGCCAAGAAGAGTGTGCTTTCTCCGGTTCAGAGAACCACCTATCTAGGCGTAGTATGGGATTCGACCGCGATGCAGGCACGATTGTCCCCTGCTCGTATAGAGTCGATCTGCATCTCAGTCGAGAGAGTCAAAGAAGGCCAGTCACTCACTGTCAAACAATTTCAGAGATTGTTGGGTCTGATGGCAGCTGCGAGACTTCACCCAGAAGTAGTGAAGCAGAGTATTTGGCAGGGCTCAAGTAGACCTATTTGCATCTCAAGAGACGTCACAATGCCCCCTCTGGTTCTCTCTAGTTCATCCAGCTCCTCTGGGACTGGACGCTATGGTACAGACCTGGCCGAGGCTTTGTATGTACGCATTTCCCCCTATTGCTCTGCTCCCGAGAGTTCTGGCGAGAGTGCGCTGGGACGGGGTCCGTCTGTTGTTAGTAGCCCCGTTCTGGCCGGGCCGAGTATGGTTCTCAGATCTAGTCTCGCTCCTCGACGGCTCTCCGTGGGAAATACCGAGCAGGACAGACCTACTCTCGGAGGCGCAGGGTACAATAATTCACCCTCGCCCGGAGTTGTGGAAGCTGTTAGCAGCCGGTCTCTCAACCGAGGTTGTTGAGACCCTTCTCCAATCCAGAGCTTCCTCAACGAAGAAACTGTACGCACTGAGGTGGAAACTCTTCACCTCATGGTGCAGAGACCGCCAGTTAGACCCAGCAAACTGCCTGGTTGGTACAGTTCTGGAGTTTCTACAGGCTAGGCTCTCTGCAGGGTTGACCCACTCCACGTTGAAGGTCTACATGGCAGCTATTGCGGCCTACCATGCCCTTCTCGATGGCCAGTCTTTGGGAAGACACCCCCTAGTTACACGTTTCCTCCGCGGTGCGCTGAGGCTGAAACCTCCAGTACGGTCCCGTATTCCCCCGTGGGACTTGGTTGTGGTGTTAGAGGCAATGTGCAAACCCCCATTTGAACCTATTCAAGATCTCTCAGACAGACATCTCACACTTAAAACCTCCTTTCTGTTGGCTATCACCTCTCTGCGGAGAGTAGGAGACCTTCAGGCCCTCTCTGTGGCCCCTACTTATCTTGAGTTTGCACCAGGCATGACTAAAGCGTTCATATACCCTCAAGCAGGATATGTTCCTAAGGCTCCCTCTGTTACACCACAACCTGTAGTGCTGCAGGCCTTCTCTCCTCCTCCCTTTCGGGAGCCTGACCAGGTGAAGCTAAATTGTATGTGTCCAGTTCGAGCGCTGGACTCATATGTCCACAGAGCTGCCCTGTGGAGAAAGACCGATCAATTGCTTGTATGCTACGGTCCCCCCAAGAGGGGTTCTCCTGCTTCTAAGCAGACTATTAGTCATTGGATAGTCGAGGCTATCAACGCTTCCTATGAGTCCTCTGGTCGTCCCCCGCTGTCGGGAGCCAAGGCTCACTCTACTCGGGGTATGGCGGCCTCCAAGGCCTTCTTAGCAGGTGTATCCATGCTGGACATCTGCAATGCTGCGGGGTGGTCCAAGCCCTCTACGTTTGTTAAATTCTATGGCCTAGACATGCAAGTCACCCCAGGCACTTCCGTCCTCCTGTCCTAAGCTGTGCTCTTTGGATACACACTAGGCAGGGGTTTGGTAGTCTGGCGGCGTTGGTACTCGTTCTCATAATGTGTATTTCTTGACACCACACTGTAATTGTTTTTGTTTGTTTGTTTTTTCAACTTTCAACTTTTAATCAGTTGCATTCAATTTAATTTTAATTTAATAAGTTCAATTTATTGCGAATGGATGCTGTCAGAATAAAAGTCTAAACAGCTGATAAAATCATCACAATAAGCCACAAGTAATTCACAAAACTCCTTCAGTTAACATCTTATAGTGAAACGTGAGAAGCTGCATGTTTTTAAGATAAATTATTGAGACATTTTTAAATGCTTCTGGCAATAATACAAGTCCATAATAATAACTCCCTCTCCATGCATTGGTGTGAAAGTGATGTAATGCTAAATTTCTCCAAAACTGTTCCCAAGAAACAAACTCTTCTACATTTTTAATGGACTGAGGATGGATACATTTTCAGTAAACTGTAATTTGACTGTTTTTATTGAGAAAAAAATTGCTGGAGCATTCTGCAATTCATACAACAGCTTTTTAGCATTTATTTTATAAAGAATGTTGACTTCATTGCACAATATGTTGACACCAGTGCTAAACGGACACAGATGTGAGAAGAAATGTATGTTTCTCTTTCAGATCTTATCAGAGTGTGGCTTCAGGTGTACACAGTGAGTGCCAGCTCATATAACAATACTCAAAGTCCCAATAAAAGAACTCATGTGAACACAAATGCTGTTTCTGTTCAAGCACGGTTTGTACCCCTGGTCCCCCTAAATTCTTCTACGGCATATTTTAATAACAGAAAACCTTTGGGGCCTCAGCTTGTGTTTGGAGATTAATTAAATAAATAAATAAAAACATGAACCAAATGAATAACAGCAAATGACTGTACTTCCTATGCAACTGTAGCCAGGTCATAATATTTCCACGACGATGATAAAACTATGATACAAATCATGAGTCATGTGCAATGGCTCCAAACCACAGATGAAAGACACTGGGATAATGCATTTGTTTAAAGTAAACAATGGCGAGACATCACACACTGAGAGAGAAGACATCTTGAATATGTCTCTTTGTTGCAGTTAAGGGCTGGTGAGGACTCAATCCTATAAAGCAGATAAAACTGAACCATGTATCAAAACAGCTGCTTACTTAGGAATGTCACTAAACACAAATAAAAAGATTTTTGGGCATTAGAGACTATGAATAATAAATGTAATGAAATACTGGGAAAAATATTGCTATGGTAATTGTTCAACGTTTAATTCCTGTACTTTATGGTGTAAGAAGAAAAGCCTAAAAAACTTTTTTTCACAGGTGTTTTGTTTTGAATTATGATTTTTTTTTTGTGTGTGTTTTAGGCACTGATCTATATAGATGTTCTATATTATGCTCACCAGGTCATTTTCGTCCACTGTAGGCGTGTGCAGCATTCTCGGCCGCTCTGTTAGTTCACTGTATTGAGACACAGCCAGAGCCCTCACCGCGCGCGCATACATCGCGCAGTCTCCACACATAAACTTTACGCTCGTCTCTGTAATTCAGAAGATCATTCGCGAATTATTCCCTCACTCACAGTGACGTGAAAGCTTTGCCATGACAGCACCGTCTCTAACAGCGCTCTCCGTGATGAGTTTGCTCAGTCTGGGCTATCTGTCCCAGGACTGGACGGGTCTGAACCAGGTCGAGCACGAGCAGCCGAGCCATCCACGTCCGCACATCATCTTCATCATGACAGATGATCAGGGCTTCAACGACATCGGCTACCACAACAGAGACATCCACACCCCGACACTGGACAAACTGGCAGCGGAAGGAGTGAAGCTGGAGAACTACTACATCCAGCCCATCTGCACTCCTTCCCGCAGTCAGTTCATCACTGGCAGGTAACTCACTCACTTCAGTCAGCTGTTTGAACCCTGATTGTGGACGGGTTTTTGTCACATAAATATGGTAATAAGTGGTAAATGTTATCAAAGCACTGTATTACCATCATTATACCACTTTATGTTAGGCTACTGCTTGTTATAATAAAGCGATTTACTATGTAAGAATCATTTAAAGCAGTGGTTCCAGGTGGCGGGGCCCCACTTAGGGGCATCAAGATTACTTAAAATGATATGATTTGTATAGACCTGGAAAATTCATGCAAATTCATCTAATGTTATAAACGTGTGCATTTTTATACATTTTATGAATGCACTTTTTTATGCCAAGTTATGCCAAGCTCTAAAATATTTGATCTGAAACTTTGTGAATTTTTTTATTTTTTTTTATTTTTTAAGTCTTATCGAGTAAATCAGGAACAACTGGAAAAGTCATGGGGCCTCTGAAGGCTGTTGTGAACAATATGGGGTCTTGGAGTGAAAGAAGACCCACTGATTAAATATAACTAATTCATCATTTAAAATAGGGTAATTTACGTCAAAATATTTGGTCAAACATACAGTATATACTAATAAAACTCATTCAGACCAATTTTTTGTATGAGTTTGGGTGATTTTTTAAAACAACTGACTTGAATGATTAATTCTAACATAAGTCTTATTTGTGAGCAAGTTCTGCTCTACAAAATATAAATATTTTATGGTAGAACATAATTTGAAGAACATATTTAATTAAGTTTATATATAGGCTACACCAAATATAATGTATATGTACAGTACACCACTTTTCACAATACACACTGTTTAAAGCAGATTTAAAGAAAAGTGTGATATTAAACTAATGTTCATGTTAGGGAGGTCAAGATAGGGCAAAGTTTAATTAATAGCACATTTCATAAAATTCAGTTTTGGGGAGTCCTGATGTCTATGGCAATACAGTGTGTGAAATGTATCAATCCATGTCTGTGGTTGTGACAAGATATTTGTTAGTTCTGATCATTGATCTCTTTTTTTTTTTACTTTACCTTTCCGCTCTAGATATCAGATCCATACCGGTCTCCAGCACTCGATAATCCGCTCTCGGCAGCCCAGCTGTTTGCCCTTTGACCTCCGGACGTTGCCGCAGCGGCTGCAGGAGGCGGGATATGCCACGCACATGGTGGGCAAATGGCATCTGGGCTTCTACAAGCGTGATTGCCTGCCGACCCGCCGCGGGTTCCACACATACTTCGGCTCTCTGACGGGCAGCGTGGATTATTACACCTACAAGTCGTGCGACGGGCCAGGAATTTGCGGGTATGACCTCCACGAGGGCGAGCGTGTGGCATGGGGTCAGGGAGGGCGTTATTCCACACATTTGTACACGCAAAGAGTCCGAAAAATACTTGCTGCTCACGATCCTTCATCCCAGCCTCTTTTCATTTTCCTCTCTTTCCAAGCCGTGCACATGCCATTGCAGTCACCAAGGGGATACATCTATCCGTATCGACGAATGGGAAATGTGTTTCGCCGGAAATATGCCGGGATGGTTTCAGCTGTAGATGAGGCAGTAAGGAACGTGACGTATGCACTCCGAAAGTATGGCTACTATAAGAACAGTGTCATTATCTTTTCTACGGATAACGGCGGACAGCCGCTCTTTGGTGGGAGCAATTGGCCTCTACGGGGAAAAAAGGGAACATATTGGGAAGGAGGCGTCCGTGGCATTGGATTCGTCCATAGTCCGTTGTTGAGACGCAGGAAGAGAGTTAGCAAAGCTCTGGTTCACATCACTGACTGGTACCCAACGCTAGTGGGACTCGCAGGAGGGAATGTTTCCTGGATGGATGGCCTTGATGGATATGACATGTGGGAAACCATTAGTAATGGGAAAGAGTCTCCCCGTTTGGAGATCCTTCATAATATTGATCCTCTCTACAACGCTGCCCGGCACGGATCTTTAAAAAACGGATACGGGATCTGGAATACGGCCGTACAGGCAGCAGTTCGAGTCGGAGACTGGAAGCTCCTGACCGGTAATCCCGGACATGGAGACTGGATTCCGCCTCAGATACTGGGAAACTTTCCAGAATCTTGGTGGAATTTGGAACGCCACACTGAAGAGAGGAAATCCTTGTGGCTCTATAATGTGGCAGACGATCCGTACGAGCGTTACGATCTTGCAGAGCGCCGGCCAGACGTGGTCAAGCAGCTGCTGGCCCGGTTAGCGTTCTACAACCGGACCGCCGTTCCGGTGCGCTACCCTTCGGAGGATCCTAGAGCCGATCCAAGACGCAACGGAGGGGCTTGGGGTCCTTGGGAAGGAGGTGAAGAAAACTGGGAGGCGTTTTATCTTAGAAAGAGTAAAGTCAAGAAGCGAAAGCCCAAGTTCTGTAAGATGAAGTCATTTTTTAGAAGACTTAACATTAGAATGATGTCAAACAAGATTTGAACAAACACGTCCTGCAAGAACTGACTATTACAGATGCTGCTGACAGTAACACGTTATCATTTTAGGGATTTTCAATTGTGAATTTGCCTAGTATGGAGACACTAATTTGAAACAAAGTCCCATGATCACATTCACTGAAGCATCCACATCATTTCTTTGAGCAGATTTTGAGCCCTGCGGTTTTCTGACCTCGAACCCCTGTGCAATGAATGTTGAAGGAATCTGTGAATAAATTTTGTATCCTCTCTGATCTGGTGTTCAGTGTTTGCACCTTGTATTTATATAAAATACCTGCTAGGAGATTAAAACGAGTCTGTTATGTTGTTTTCAGCATGTATGTGAATGTTTATGTTTGTTTGCTACCCGATTCTATCTATTCTGTTAACAAAAACTCACAGTGTTTTGCATAAATAAACGTTTTTGAAAGACTCAAGTTCTCTTGAGACTATTGTAATTTCCAGTGAACTGATTGCCCTCTAGTGGAGACCTGATGTTCCTTAATTTAGACTGCACGAGGACAAATAAAAGTGTCTGTACATTTACTAGGCTTGTTGAGCGTTTCTTACAGAGAAATGGGCCTCTCAGAGGAGGCTTCTGATTCTTAACTGCTTCATTTTATTAGATGTCTACTGTACTGGCTTGACTCCTGACCATATAGTAATTCTTAAAAAAATTAAGATATTTGTTGTTGTTGTTGTTGTTTAAGTTTAGAGTTTATTCAAGGTGTACAACTATAAATGTAAATCTTTTGCAGTATAGGGTGAAGTCATTATGTACATTAACAATTTGCCAAAATACTGTGTATTGGGGACTGATTTTGAACAAGCTTTATTATTATAATACTTTCCCCCATATCTATATTTATAACAATATTCATTTACCATTACAATGTTTCTTAGACCTTGAGAATTAATGTTTAATTTACCCCATGACATTTTTGTGTTATAGTTCAGGGTTCTGTAACTGTCAAATGATTTTAGATTTTGGAGCTCTACACAAGTCTGTCAGCATACTCTCAACAGGTAAATTATTTCATTCTTAAAATTGTGTATGATTTCTTACCAATTATGTATTTTCTCAATTTACTGTTAACAAACAAAAAAAAATCCTATATATATATATATATATATATATATATATATATATATATATATATATATATATATATATATATATATATATATATATATAAAAATAAATAAAATGTACACGTTCAGTTGTGAAAATTTCCCTCCTCTTCTCTACTAAGTATCAAGGACATATTGGATTTATGGTTTAAACTGTTAGTTTTCATTAATTACTTCTGTTTAAGCACACACACAAATTAAAGCTAAAAATATTATTATAATATTGCTTGTTAATGTTATTATATTTGGGGCTTCTTGCTTGGTTACATTTCCAGTACTTTCAAAACAGGTTTGTGCATTTATTTCGACTCAGTTGATATTATTTATTTCATCTACTGTATTAAACTCAGTAAGTTTACGTAGGGTACTATTTTTTATCCGAGGCCATTTTTATGAATACGAAATATTGAACATATCATCTTAAAAAAAGGTCAGTTATTACACACATTAGGTGTATTTATCGATCTCTTTTATGATATCAATATGATATCTCCCGCTTATGAAAGTCTGTATAAAGGTAAACGAGTCCGAAATACGGGTTACTACGGGTCAGACGAACCACCAATCACAGGCCTCCTAACAGCCCTTCCCATTTGGTATGGCGCGTCTGATTGGTGGAGGTTTTGGTGACCAGACACAACGGAAAAAGAACAAGTATACGCTCTCCGTCAGAAGAGCTCGGTGTCACACAGGTCAGTAGTAAAGCCAATTTAAAGGGCTTGATGTATTTTATCCTTCATTGAGTTGTGAAATGCATTGTATAGTAGCATAATAGCGACTGTTTTATTAATTTGCATATATCATCGCGACGTGTCAGTGATGCGAATGGATGACAGCATAAGAGCATATGTGTATGAAACGGAAATATGACACTAACGTATATGAACTCCGCTTTGTTTCATTTCCGTCTTTAGCTGTTGCCTTTTGGATATGTATTTTCATAATTTAATAAATGAACATTGTGTGAAGTGTCAACCTTTATTTTAAATAACGTTAGCTATGTGTTTTGTAAATAGCCTCTGTGTTTAATAATTAAAGCTGCTCTTGTTGTGTGAAGTGGGTACAGAAAGTCATTTGTCATAATGTGCATGACTAACGTTACATATTGAGATATAAGTTCTCAATTTAACTTGCTGACCTCTAAATGCATTCATCATGTGGCTTAGCAAAACTAATGTTATAGAAGTCAGGAATTGAGCATCAATCTGTCTTAAAGTACTTGTGGTTGTTACTGAATGTTGTCCCTTTTGACCTTGTTGTATGGCAACAGACATGTTTCTGTTTCTTGTTTTCATTCCCAGCATCCTTCTACCAGGGTAAATCACCTCTGTGCATAAATGAAAGGTTTAGTATTAATCAATAGGTTTTTATAGGGAGAAAACAATGCATGCAATTTCATGCAATTTTCAGATTTGCCACTACTGTGAAGCCGTAGTGTACAGTAACAGTATGGTTGTAGATCATCTCTAGCCCTCACTGCAGTTGTGTAGATGCTTGGTTGTATTTTGATTTAAGACATTGTGATTCATTTGTACTTTGGTGTTCTTGCAGAGCTTGTTTGAGTTGGTCATTGTGTTGCAGGTACGATGGAAACTAAGGGTTTGGAAACAGACGCCTGGTAAGCAGGACAAAAGGTCATGGGCGTCTGCCGTCTGAGCATGTGAATAGATGCCTGTAGCACACACCTGTTCATCTTTAATAATGAATGCTGTTGATTGTTGTGTTCATTCATGCATTTTATATGAAGGTCACATAGCTGTCAAGAATTGATAAGCGAGATGGTAGTGTATATTTTGTCAACACTCAAAAGTAGAGTAAAACTCAACCTTTTGCCCCGGTCAGAGACGGGATAGATATCACAAGGTCAGACTGATACTGCCTGTCTGGTTTAATCTGGTTTATTACATTTATTATGGTCTCAAGCTGTAAATGAGTTCTGGAGACCCATGATGCAACATGATGGTCGGATGTTATAATTATGCAATAGCTGCAGCACTCAGTGATGTTTTAGATACTTAAACTTCCCTCTTCTCAGTTTGAATGGTTTTTAGTTGTGTTCTTTATCATGGATAGAACGAAACGTGTGCTGATTGATTGGTCAATATTTATTGATGGTCATTGCTGTGGTAAGAGCAGCGCTTCCTGGTTCATTTCTGTTTGTTCAGTCACTTTGGGACTTGTCATTGAGTGTTTGTCAGGTCGCGTGATGCAATCTTGTCTGTCGTGTGGGTTGCGAAACTATGTAAACATCCCTTATCCGTGACCATGACTGAACGAAACAAGATCAAGAGGGAATCTCAAGAATTTGTCATTGAAGAGTCATATTTCACCATATAGCCTAAGAAATTGTTCTTTGCATTAAAATATAAGTTTATTTTAAGCCTTTTTGTTTTGCACTTTACCCTTATTTTCATAACAAATAAGCACATTATTTAATCTTTAAAATCTCAAAAGTGTGGGGTCAGTGTAAAAAAAAAAAGATGAAATTAATACTTTTATTTAGCAAAGATACATTAAAATGATCATTAAGACATTTATAATGTAACAAAAAAATTATATTTCAAATAAGTGCTGTTCTTTTGAACTTTATGTTCATCAAAGATTCCTAAAATAAAATGATTAAGCAGCACAACTGTTTTTAACATTAATATTAATGTGATATCACATTTTTCTTGAGCAGCAAATCAGCATATTAGAAGGATTTCTGAAGGATCATGTGAAACTGAAGACTGTAGTAATGATGCTGAAAATTCAGCTTTGCATCTCAGGAGTAAATTACATTTTACAATATATTCACATAGAAAACAGTTGTTTTCATTTGTAACAATATTTTATAATATTACAGTTTTTACTGTATTTTTTAATGTTTAAAAAAACAACAACAACATAAGAGTATATAAAGGCCCGTTCACACTGAATGATAACTATATAGATAACTATAAAGATAATGATATTAGCGTCCACAGCAGCGAACGATATTGTCTGTGTATGCGAAGCGGACGTGCGTCTGCTGCTTTAAATTCTCGTGCTCATTACAGCAAGATTGATTCTGATTGGTTGCCAATGTTTTTATCGTTCATCAGAAAAAAAAATCATTCTGAAAGTGATTTCAACTATATCGTTTCTCTGTCCCTTTATCGTTATAGTTGTGGATGTGGTGTGCTATTCTTTAATATTGAGAACGATTTTTAGAATGATATCTTTATCGTTATCTTTATAGTTATCGTGCTTGGTGTGAACGGGCCTTAAGGGTAGGATTTATGCTGATAAAATGTATGTTTATTAAAACTTAATATCTAATTTATAATGAATCACCAGTAAAAAAAACAATGGGACCCAAAAGAGGTTGAATTTACATTAGTGTTAACTCTGTTGGAAATCACATGAAAAACAAATAAATATTTCAGCAAAATGATTTGCTATTTTATTTGTATTTTTTCTGAAGTGACTAAATTCACATTGCACTAAAGTTTACACGTTAAATCAGTGGGAAGCTGTCTTGTTTTCGAGTCTCATGCGGATGTCATATGTCCGCTGGTCTTTAGTCATAAATCGCGTGTCTTTCATGTATCTGGATCTGTTCCACTCATGCCACTGTTTTTCATTTGTTGTGCTGCTGTTTTTAAATAGCAGCTCTGCTTTGGGAGGGGGTTGTGTCTGCGCCCATCTGGTGACCGGCCTGAGGTCTGTCATTGGTCTCACTCACCCCCCCTTCATCACAGGAAGAGTTTAAAGGACATGGCTGTGGTCACGTTACCTTTGCCCTGGAAAGTTTGTCCACCGGTGGAATGAGACGAAGTGTTTATGTTTATCAGCTCCTCTTGACGGGTCGACACCAAACCCAGTGAGATAATGAGTCCTAAAAAAAAAACTGTTTCCTGTTTTAATATATTTTAAAATGTAATTTATTTATGTGATGCAAAAGCTGTATTTCCAGCATCATTACTCCAGTCACATGTCACATGATCACATGATCTTTCAGAAATCTCTTCATATTTTTGTGAAAGCCATAATACATTTTATTATGAATAGAAAGTAGAAAATAGAAATCTTTTGTAACATTTTAAATGTCTTTAATATCACTTTTGATCAACATAATGGATCCTTGCTGAATAAAAGTATGAATGCTGAATAAAAATAATAAAGTTCTAACTCCTAGCAGTATTTCGAAGCATTTGCATTGACTTATAAAAGACCCATGTCGATCAGCTAATAATAGTATTTTTTATCACAGAACACCAGCGTGATGTAATCAGCATAGAGTTCTTGTATAGTATTGACACAGTAACAATCATATCTAGTTGAGTTTTATTTTAGGACTTTAACTATTGGTCGATTGCTTGTTTGACTTCCTGCTCTGTGATTGGCTGACACAGCAGGTGTGTGTGTGTGTCCAATAAGGAGCAGGAAGGGGTCGGCAGTGGTCTGACCCACAGTTGCACATAAACCCAACCCATAGTTGTTCAGACTGAACTGTTTTTACCTTCACCTGGTCATATCACCTTCCTGTTCAGCCTGATTCTGTGAGTGCGGGAAGCACATCAGTGCCCACGTTTGGACGTACCTCATCCTTCTACTCTAAGGTGAAGTGTGTGTGTTTTGTGTTGAGATGGTTTACAAGCAAGACTGTTCAGTTCTGAATTAATGAGGATATTGATTGGTTTGTAGTATTTTAGCTGCAAGTCTTTACAGGATTTAACTCTTTGTGGTGTTTTTATATGAAGTCATGCATGAGTTTTTAAGGGTTACATGCCATGTCTGTTTTTATTCACTAAGTGAAAGCAGTTTCTCAGAATGATCTGCCCCGGGGCAGTAAGAATAGAAGTGGGTGAGAGGTTAAAGGGGTAACGCGTCCTTGCAAGGTTTAACATGAATCACATAGCTGACGGTGACTCACAGCCCTAATGCTAGCTCATTGCAAAGGAAACTTGTAGCTCATACAGTATGATTATAATGTTTAGTTGGACCTGTTGAATATTCAAATCCTTGGTTTCTAGTTTCTAGGATGAAAATTTGTTGTCAGGTAAAAGCAAAGCATGATGTAAGCTGAATTACAGGATATATATATATATATATATATATATATATAAAATATTTATCCTCTGATAGTTTAATCAGTCAAACTATGACTCTTCATCACTGACTGTTTCCCTGCAAAGTTAATGTGTCACAGTTCACTTTGATTACCAACTGACTGATAAGATTTCATTATAGTGTTTTCCACTACATTACCAACCACTTGACAGGATTTTACAGCACAGTAATGTGCCAATAAAAGCAGATTTTATTGGTCAATAAGCAAGTTGTCTGCCAGACAAAAAGTACTTTTCACACTGATTGAGCTTATATTTCATATTTCTTTAAAATTTTATCCCAAAATAAATAAAAAAATATTTCCCATAAAGAAAATTGCGCTTTTATTTGGACCATAAACATGTTTTGGTCCAACAAACACTGCCTTGCATATATATTTGTAGTTTTTTGAGTCCATTGGAATTCCATTATTCATAAATATGGTAATATCGAAGTATTTCCCCCCCTGCACTAGGGTATAAACGGAGTAGGGTGTAATATATCCCCTGTTGTCCTCCACAGATTGAGTTCTCTGTAGTCATGCAAGCACACGAGCTGTTGAAGCAGCTGCGAATCCCTGAGCTGTCCGAGGTGAGGGACTATTTCCGCAGCCTCTCCACAAACACCCTGCTCGGCATGGGCGCGTTCACCGCCGTCACGGCGTACTGGTTCGCCACCAGACCCAAAGCCCTCAAACCGCCCTGTGACCTGTGCATGCAGTCAGTAGAGCTGCCGGTAAGACTACACTACATCAAGATGAACTCAAAGCCTGTCTAACTGCAATCAGAGATTTGATATAAAACTTTGCATTTGGTCTTTGTCGATCAGGGTGGAGAATTTGCTCGTCGAGGAGCGGTTTTAAACGGAGACCCACTCCTGAGCCATTTCTACGAGGATGCCAAGACCATATACGAGAGCTTTCACAGGGGTCTGAGGGAGTCAAGTATGTACTGTTTGCTTTTATTTCAACATTGAAGCAATAAATATATTAAAGGGGTCATATGATGCTACATGCACTTTTACAAGCTGTAAAAGCAAACTGTATTTTTAATCTGCTCAAATCTTTATCCCTTTCTCAAATCGAGCTGATCTCTATGGAAGCATATGGGTAGCATTATTCAATTCGGGATGTAATATGCAAAATGACAATGCAATATGTAAAATGGCAATGCATTTCTGTATTTACATTTACATTTACCAATACATTTGTGCAACGGTTGGTGCAAAATGAAAATGAAAATTAGATGACATAATTTTCATTTGCCATATCTTACACCAGCTTTAATATGTAAAATTAATATTAATTTTAACGCTTTATAAGTTGCAAAATTAAAATTAAAATGTATTACAGAAATGATTAGATATGTCTAACATGTTCAAGCAAAAACTGTGGCAAAATGATAATTCAAATGCTATTTTTCTTAATTGCATTAACACTCACAGTCAAAACACTTACGATTGCATGTTCATTCAGTGTCCCGCAATGAATGTAGCAAAATTCAAAGTGCACATTGAAAATGCATTCCGAGCCGATCACGTCTCCGCCCCCTTGAGCCACGTCAATCACTGCGTGAACAAGGTGGGGCTTGCAGAAGGTCAAGAGACTCAATACTCAAGAAGAGGATTCAAGAGAAAACATCGACAAGACAGTTGTTCCGTGTATGTTTTGATCATCTGGTTTATGGCTTAAATATTTCATTTGCACTTGTGAGTGGAGCTGAAACACTGCTTTCATCTGATTGGTCGAATCGCTCCGCCTTCAGCTCAGTCTTTTTATTCTTTCAGGCAGAATAAGAGTCAGTGCGAGTGAAGCACTGTAATGTCTGAAACCACCGTTCACTGTTAATTAGCATAATATTTGAATCAGATGTAGCTGGGCACATAATTCGTGCTGCTGAGACCTGCAAATTATTTCTAGGTTGTAGTATTGTATGAATATTCTCCCACTGATAAAAACAGTGCAAATAGTTCTCTCTCTTTGGATGAAAGTGAAGTGGAAATAAAAATCAATAATAGACTGAATAGTTCCATGTCTGTAAATACACTCTCTCAAATATTTCTCAAATGTCAGGCAGATGACAAGCTCAACTGCTCAACAGCTAGATGGTTATCTGTCTGAAGTCCCCATCCCCAGAAGTGATAACAGTCTTGCCAACTGGAGAAGTAATGCACTTTCTAGTCCTACAGAGAACAATTTCAAATGCACTTCACCTAAATGCACTTTGTTTTTATGAGAGAAATGTTCATTTTAAAACCTTTCTGCAGGCCAGTAGGCCTGTACATTATTATTAAATATACACATGAGTGGGATACATTTTTAGTTAGAATTTTATTTTATACTGTGCATTGTTGCAATGTGCTTAATAAATATTTGCATCATTTTTAATTGTGTATTTTTATGTTTTTTTTTTTTAAATAAGTTATGTAATTGTAATTATCTTTGAAACTTTAATATTAATTTATGCAATTGCAATGTCTTAATTTTAGTAAAGTTAGTACACGGTCATAGCAATAAATGCAATGGTACTAATAATTGGCATAATTTCTTTCGGTGTTTCAGTTTTGGTTTTCGGCCTTGGTTTTCTCTTTTTCGGTTTTCGGTTTCGGCCAAGAATTTTCATTTCGGTGCATCCCTAACACGAATGACTCCTAAGTGATCAAGGTGTTTTTATGTTGGATGTAATAATGAACAAAGCAGTCGTCACTTACTCCTGAAATCTGAGCCACTGAAGACGCAGTAGATTACCTTTGATTTTAAAGGGAATGTGTCCCCAATCTACAATTAATGCGTAGAGGTTCACGTGAATTATTCGTGATCCAGCTTCACCTACAGAAGAAGTGAGTTTAAGGTTTTTTTAATGAATGTCTGCAAATCGCATATCCTAATAATGTGCTAATTAGCTAGTTTCTCGATGAATAGTTCCCTCAGAGAGCGCAGAAGAGAGGGGCGGGGTCAGCAGAGCTCATTAACATTTAAAGGAAAATGCTAGAAACTGAGTGCTCTGAAAATAGCTGTTTTTGACAGAGTAAAATTTTTTTTTTATTTTTTGCACTACCAATGAGAAATTTTAACCAAACTATGCTACAGACTTTTCATTAAGACCCTTAAGAATCATATCAACTGGTGTTAAATGGGCATCCTATGACCCCTTTAATATATCTCATGTTATATATATATATATATAATCTAATTGGCCTTGTATGTGATATCTTTATATTTCCTTTCAGAAAACGGTCCCTGTCTGGGATCCAGAAAACCAAAGCAACCATATGAATGGCTTTCATATTCGGAGGTAGGATGAGATTTCTGCTTCCATATATATTTATGTTCCTATATATATATATATATATATATATATATATATATATATATATATATATATATATATATATATATCTGTGATTTTTGTAATTGATACATGCTTCTGTAATTATGTAAGTCTTCTGATATTTTCACTAACCTTACCACTTATGGAATGCCAAACTTGATAAAATTATAAATAAATAAATATACAAAGAAATGTAAAAATAAATAAATAAAAATAAAAATAAATATGCAAAGTAAAAAAAAAAAAAGTAAAACATTAATTATCATTTATACCTTTATTTCCTTATACATGTATATTAAGTTATTTTCCACACAACTAAGATATTTGTACATTTTGACGTATTTATGTTAGAAATAATTTTTCCTTTGTATTTCTTATAAAATGTTATGGTTATCCTTATATTTAATATATTAAATTCATATTTTGCATTAATATTTGGTAATTATTCATCTGCATTATTATTCATAACATATTTATATTTTGTATTTAGAAATAACTTTATTATATTTCTTATACAATTTTAAGGTTATAATTAAAAGTTAGAGTGCAGATAATTAATTAAATTCATATTATTCAATAATACTTGAATTATGCATATATAATTAAACTCAGCAGCTATAAATTCATAAATCCTTTTCCTAAAAATCATGACGTGCAGTTTGTTGTTTATAATTTTCAACACATTCAGACTGATGCTTCATAACTTTTCCTTTATGTTAAATCCATCACAGAAAACAGTGTTTTAAAACAAGAGAAGACAAATGTCCTAATGCAGAACTGCCCCGTCTCTCACACTGGTCCCACACCATCCGCCCATCTTTATTTTTGAGCTTTGAGGTTTATCATAACTCACATTTATGGTTGTCATAGCTCTCAGGTTAATAAGTTACCTGGTGCATTTCATACAAACTTAACATAACTAACATCTAGCATGCTGTAAAACCTGTGAAGTAATTCATACAGTTAGACATTATGTTCTTTTAAAATGCCTAATCTGTGTGTCATGTAATCCGTGCTTCTGATGCACACCTGTAGAGAAGCTGGATTTTGGGTTTCAGACCTCTTAAGTGCAGGTTTCTGGTAGGGTGTTGACATGGTTGTAAAGGGGTCAAACTGTAAAAAGCTTGTGGGAACATGTTTAACTGCTGAAGCAGTCTCAATTGTACATTCCTCACTTTGTGTCTTGTTAATAAGCTACATAGATTGCACATGATACTGTACGCATGCACGGATAACCTTTAGCATATAAAGTTAATAATGGCAAAAATAAGTTCTTTTGAATTTAATTTAAACTATTTAAAGAAAAACGTTTATAGTTGATATGGACCTTTTGCTTTAATTTCTCCTTCCTTCTTGTGCACATTGAACTGCATTTCACAAGTCACTTATTTTCTGGTTTGGTTATTTGTCATTTCCTCTTCATCAGGTGATTGAGCGAGCAGAATATTTGGGATCAGCATTTTTGCACATAGGACACTCGAAGAACAAAGACCCCTACATCGGCATCTTCTCTCAGAACAGACCAGAGGTCAGAGCTACTAAATATGTGATTTATTATCCAAATGCATCTTTACACTTCCTTAAATTTTGACCAGCTTTAGATCAATAGTGTAATTTGTCTTAAAAGAATAGTTTACCCAAAATATTCTCACCCTCGGGACATCCGAGATGTAGATGAGTTTGCTTCATCATCTGAACATATTTGAAGAAATTTAGCTTTACATCAGTTGCTCATCAATAGATCCTCAGCAATGAATGGGTGCCGTCAGAATGGAGTCCAAACAGCTGATAAAAACAATCCACAAATAATCCACATCACTCCAGTCCATCAGTTAACATCTTGTGAAGTGAAAAGTTAGTAAACAAATGCATTATTAATGTGTTTTTAACTTCTTTACATAATATTGCTTTCTCCAGTAAAGAAAGTCCTGTCTGAATCAGGAGAGAAATATCGGTAAGACTTTATATATCGGTATCGGTAACAATTAACAGTTCCCTTATTACAGCATTTAATAATATTTGTTAAAGTTAATAAAAAAAAAAATACAGTTGTTCACTGTTAGTTCATGTTAATTCCTGTGCATTAACTTATGTTGACATGCACAACTTTGGATTAGTAAATGTTAACATTAACTAAGATTAATAAATGCTGTAGAAGTATTGTTCATTCTTAGTTCATGTTAACTAAAGTAGTTGACTAATGTCAACTAATGAACCTTATAGTAAAGTGTTACCGAAATATGCACAGATCAGAAACCGTTTATAAATGAAAACAAGCCAAAACAGTTCTAAAGCAACATGGCAGTGGATTTTGATACAACAGGTGATGGACTTTTTTTACTCAATGAAGCATCATTATGGATTATGGAAGCAACAGTTTAAAGCTAAAAAGGGATTAATGATGGATTTGTTTTTTGTCTGACGGCACCCATTCACTGCAGAGGATCCACTGGTGAGCAAGTGATGTAATTTCTACATTTCTACATTAATATATATGTATTACAATTATTTTTCTCATCTAGTAACACAATCTTTTCTATGACCAAAAAAAAATTATGTTTTTAAAGTGTTATTTTCAATTCCGTTTGGTGATGGTGCAGATATGACACTTCACTTTTTAAAAGATAAAAATTACCTAAATTAATACATTTAAATTTCGATTGAAATGTCTCCTGTCTTGAGTTTCTATGTGGGACTCTAAATACGTGACACACAGCTTACGATGTACTAAAGCGTGTGTTTCCTTAATGTGGATTGTGCAGGTCATCTTCTGTATTTCGATATTGCAAATATTTCGTCACTAATGTCAGAAATCTTTCTTCAGTGGACGATTTCAGAGCTGGCCTGCTACACTTACTCTCTGATATCAGTTCCTCTGTATGACACCTTGGGCACAGAAGCAATAGGCTACATCCTGGAAAAAGGTATGTCTGCTTTATCTTGAGAGAGTTTATTTACATGAAGTTTGCTTGTTTATTAGTCACTGATTTAGTATGCATGCAGATATGTGTCTTACAGGATGTCCCTGTTGTATTCTCAGTGGTGTTTGCTAGGTCACTATTAGATTTAGGGATGCCTAACTTTATTGTATCATGTTTTGTGTGTGTTGCAGCCTGCATCTCTACTGTCGTATGTGATGTACCCGAGAAGGCTCAGCTGCTGTTGGACTGTGTTTCGGGCAAACCGCACACAGTCAAAACCCTGATCCTCATCGAAAACTTTGAGGCTGATTTAGTTAGCAGAGCACAGCAGTGCGGCATCGACATCGTCAGTCTGAGAGACACAGAGGTGAATACACCGCAGATTGTGTGCTCAAATCCTTGCATGACCCCAGGGAACGCGGTCGATGCGTGTGTTTGTGTCTGGTGGGGTTTGTTTGTCTTGCTGTGACCCGATCATGGATCAGCTGTGCTAACTGGGTGACCTGCAACACTGAACGCTTGCCCTCAGGGCACACTGACACTTCAGCTGCTATTTATAGATAGTCCTTCAAACCTACTAACTTAATTTTTTCTACAAGTATTATGTTACAGTTATGGAATTTGTGTGAATATCACATTTGTGTAACATAGTATTTACTTCAAAGAATACCATAGAGTAACATATCTAAAAAAAGAAAAAAAAAGAAAAATACTTTTGGAAGTTAAGGTTAGCATTCCAGGAGTGGTTTTATGTAAACATCATAATTGATAAATTACTTATGATTACATGGCAAAACATTTGACATTGTTTAGATCTTTGTTGCTGTACAGTTGTTTTACTTACTTTTAATAGTTTTGCATGGAAAACAAGTTTTCTTCGCTTTACACCAGGGTTCCCCAAATGTTTTTGGTCAGCTGAACCCTTTTGACGTAAATTCTCAGGAGCTTTTCAAATAAATAAATTAACAAACAAATAAATATACAGAATATATATATATATATATATATATATATATATATATATATATATATATATATATTTATTTAATTTTATTTTTTTAATAAGTTAATATGAATATTGATAAATTATTAATTAATATTGTTGAATTATTAATAATTTAACAACATATTTGCATGTTCTGTTCTGTTCTTTGATGATGGTTACTGGTCACATAACATGCAGGTAAACAGATACAATATTTGTAAAAATAATTAAAAAATGTAGTATTAATTTTGATTTGTTTTAATTTTATTTATACCAATATACCATATTTAGGATTTAATAAGGTTGTTGTTTTTTTGTATGTTTATTTTAATATTATTTATATATTTTAATATAAATTATTGTGATTACAATTGCTTAAGTGTTTTTATTTAGATATTTAATTTAATATTACATTTGACATTTTATGATTCAATAATTTTTGTAAATATATTTTATGCCTTGTATTTCTTTTCATTTGTATTCTTTTGTGTTTTATTTATTATTTTAACATTTTAAATTGTAAGTATTTTTTTTATATTATGTGTTTATTATAATACAACATTTTTATGATTTAATTCAGTTTCTTATTAAGTGTTTTTTTATTTGTTTGTATTATTTATTTTCATATTATGTTTTTCTGATTACATTTTTTTTGTAAATTTTCAGCTTTATATTATGTATGTATTTGAATTGTTTTCACATTTTTATGTTTACATATATATATATATATATTGTTTAATATTATCTTTTGTATTCTCTGTAGTATTATTATTTTAATACTACATTTTCATGATTTAAATTGCTTCAGTTTATTTAAAAATATTGTTATTATTATTATTATTGATTGAAGTATTTATATGAATTATTTTACATTTTTATTGTGAACCTCCTACTTTACTACACTATCATCTTTCTGAGTTTGATGTGTTTTATTGGCTGTACTTGTGTTTGATTGCTTTCATTCTGCAATTCAGTCTTTATTGCAAATACAAACCTCATTCACGCCTCAGTTTCTTCCTCTTTCACTGAGCTTCCTCTGTCTCCATCGTTTATTGAAATAAGTTTTCCTTCCTTTACAGAATATTGGCAAGGCTCATCGACAGCATCCTGTGGTTAGTACAATTGTTCCTTTTTCAGTTTGCCAGTAATATTTCATAACTATAAAAGGATTGTTTCTGTAAGAAGTCTTTGCATGCTACTTTTCTCTGAATTTATTATCATTATTATTAATTCTTCATATGTATCCACTATATTTGCAGCCCCCTCAGCCTGATGACTTGGCTATTATTTGTTTTACAAGTGGAACCACAGGTATGATGTTTTTACTTCGCTCTAGGCGCTAGTAACGCTAAGATCAGGAGAGAATGCATGAATCGATGTCAGTGTGTACATTTAGCTTCAGTGCGATGTAATGTCCTTTGAATAAAGTTGTCTGCCAGATGTCTCTTGTAACAGTCCTTTACTTTAATTCTTGTTTGTAATATGAATTTGAAAGAGGAATTCAGATGACGTGAATTGAGTGTTATGATAGACACAACGTTGCTCATTTGTTTTCTCACAGGAAACCCTAAAGGAGCGATGCTCACCCACAGAAACATAGTGTCTAATACTTCAGCCTTCATCTATGTAACAAAGGTCAGTAAAGTCTCAAATAATAGTCCTATAATCACACAACTTCAAATGCATTTATCATTTTCACTGTTTAGGAAAATCTTTTAGTTGCGTTATATTTTCATGACAGTTAAGCACATTTCATCCCTGCTTCTAAAGAAGTGCCATATTATTTATATTGTGTAATATTTGCTTAATTTATTATTATTATTTGCATTTTAATTTTATAATTTCGAATTTAATAATCGATTTTTATAATTCAATTTAAGTGACTAATTAGAAAGATCCTGTTGTGCATAACTGGTTTATTATTGCAATAGTAATATATTTCTTTAATAATTTAATTTTTAATTAATAATAAAAATAAAATCTTTTTAATCTGAATAATATTAATATTTTATTTTTTTTTACAGTACAATTTGTTTGTACAATTTTTAATCACTCTTTGGCTGAAAAAAAAAGCTTTGAGAACACTTTTTTTTTTGCATTATATTTTCATGACTGCACATTTCATCACCGATTATTAATACTGTAATGAGAAAAGAATACTAATTTACATTGTGTGAAATGCTGAAATAAGTGTATTTTTAGATGCATTTTATTTGTATAAATTATAATTTAATCATTTATTTTAGAATTAAATGTAGTAATTTATATTATTGTTACATTAAAACAATATTTTAGAATCAATCATTGATTTACATTTGAACAAAGTGATGCACCAGAGAGACTAGACCTGTAATATGTTACTGTTCTCATAATATTGAGGATAAATCATCAGCTAAATGACTAATTAGGAAGATTCACATTTGGTTTCACCTCTTGTCTTGCAGCCGTCTTGCCCCATTGGTCCTCAGGACGTGCACATCTCCTACCTGCCCCTGGCACACATGTTTGAGAGAGTCGTACAGGTCTGTGCAGGGTGCTCTTAAGTTATTTGAGCGTCCTTTTCAATAAGCACATTATTTAGGGTTTTAAAATCGTTCACCTCATGACTGTTGATGTCCACTGACGCTGTTTCCTCACTCTCAGGGTCTGATTCTGGTGCACGGCGCACGTATCGGATACTTCCAGGGTGACATTCGAGTTCTGATGGATGACCTCACGACCCTGAAGCCCACCGTATTTCCTGTGGTTCCTCGTCTGCTGAACCGCATGTTTGACAAGGTGAGCAGACATCGATATATCAGAGCCTGTAAACCTGCGAGTGATCACAGAAACTAGATTAAACCTGCAGCAAACGGGAATGTGTAAATCAGATTGAAATCATTTACATTTAAAATACATGCGTTTCAGTAAATGCTGCTCCACACAAACGCCAACTCTGCATGTGCTGTGAGTTTGGGTTGCTTATATTGTGCATTTGAAAATGCAGCACGCACCAATTATCTTCCCAAATTTGTAATGAAAATTGGTTATGTATATATATATAATATATAACTTAAAAGAAGCTTTAATCGCTCCTAGCGGTTTCCCGCCAAAATAATAGCTCTATAGTTTAACACAAAGAAATTAAGAATGCCTTCAAAGTTAATATGGTAATTATTTTAGTAAAATTCAATTTATTATTTGTAATATTATTATTATAAAATACTCATTTTATTTAGTAGTACTAGTAGTATTATTTAATTGTAATATTCAAATATGAATAATAATTTTGTCATTATTATTATTAATATTATTATTATTTATAATAATAATAATAATAATAAATAGCCCCATTTTATAGTCCTGCAGTTTTAATTCAGTTGTAATATATTTATTGATTGATTTAATTAGTATAATTAAAATAATAATACAATTAAATATTTAAAAATTGAATTGTAATAATTTATTATTGTTGTTATTATGATTACCATTTAAGGCAATTAGTAGTAGTATTGCCTGGTATTATTCATAAGCCCCTTTCACACTGCACGTCGGACCCGGCATAATGCCGGAACATTACCGGGTCGCCTTATGTGTGAAAGCAACCACGTCCCGGGATTGATTCCCGCATTGAACCCGGGTCGGGGACCTAGTAACATTGCCAGATTCAACCTGGGACGAGCGCTGTGTGAACAAAAGCCAGATCTAATGCCGTGTCGAACTGATGACGCGCGACTCTTTTACCGGCTGTTTTGAAGGAAGATCAACGTTCGCGACAAAAAAATGTGTGTAAACTATAATGAAGCAGAGATCAGTTAGTTCCTCACTTTCCGCGCTGACGCCGAGATCGTTCGCTTGCTTCAGTGAAAGTATAACGTGCCTAACGTTTTCGACTCGTACATTACACGTCACGCCCTGATGTCACGTGTCGTTATGGGATCTTCAAGGGTTGTGTGTGAAAGCACGCACATATCCCGGGTCATCACTGGCAGTGTGAAAGTGCAAAATCTCGCGACAAGGGAATAATTGCCGGAACACTTTACCCCTGTATTTGCCGGAATGGCAGTGTGAAAGGGGCTATATTGAATGAGGAAAAAAAGTCCTATTCCTTTTTGTCCTTACAACATGAAATGTGATCATTAATAATAACTGTATTACTGATCTTTCACCCCGTTCATGTCTTTCCTCTCGTAGTGTTTTTATGTGTGAGATGCTCTAGTAGTAATGTAGTGAAACCCTCTCGCAGATCTACGGACAGGCCAACAGTCCCCTGAAGAGACGCATCCTGGAGTTTGCGTTCAGGAGGAAAGAGAACGAGATGAAGAGCGGGATCATGAGGAGGGACAGTGTGTGGGACAAGATCATATTCAAGAAAGTGCAGGTGAGATTGTGCTGACAAAAATAGAAACGGTTGTAGTGTGAAAAGCCGTTATGTTTGGAGTAGCAATGGGTCTGTGCTGCCCCCTGCAGGCCAGTGTTGGAGGTCACGTTCGAATGATGTTGACTGGAGCGGCACCCATTTCAGCACCTGTTCTCACCTTCCTGAGAGCTGCATTGGGCTGCCAGGTACAGTTTGATTACTTGAACGCATACATTTAGACATACTACACCATACTTTATTACATTTTCCTTCTGGTTGCGAAATGAATATCTTTTCCTTGCAGTTTTACGAAGGATATGGTCAGACCGAATGCACTGCCGGCAGCACAACTACACTACCAGGAGACTGGACTGCTGGTAACACACACACACACACACACACAGATGCATGTAAACAATATAAACACACTTGTATGTTAATTGTGACTGTTTAATGGGGTCGTTGCAGGTCATGTCGGAGCTCCTCTGCCCTGTAATGACATCAAACTAGTGGATGTGGCAGAGATGAACTATTATGCTGCTAAAGGCGAGGGAGAGGTGTGTGCGTCCGTGTTGTTTTAATATAAATTAGATACTATTGTAATTAATTTTTGTAGTCATATTATTATATGTACAGACCATGAATATGTTATTCCTTCAATTTTTTATATGGACATGTATTTGAAAATGTATACATCATACTATGACTTAAATATACTGTATGCTTAATTTGTATATTAAGTAGTCTTAATAAGAAGTGTTTTTAACTGTTTTAATATATTGTGGCGGAAAAGAGGTAATGTGAGAAATAAATTCAAAATGTTGCAGTTGTATGAAGTTTCTTGTTAATGCTTTGGAAAAGTTTACAAATTATATATATATAAAAAGAGAGACATTTTATAGTTTTTGTTAATTTTTTGAGAATATTTTGTCAATATATTCTGTTTTCAATTTAATTTGAAAGTGTTTGTGATTTTTTATATTTTTTAAACTAAGTATTTTTTATTTTTTTATTTATTAGTTTTAGTTTGTTTAGTTTTGGTTATTTTAGTACTCAAAATGAAATAAACATTTTTTTAGTGTAATTGTAAAAAAAAAAAATGTAATCTAAAAAAATAGTTTTATTAGGTTTATTTTGTTTCAAATTATACGTATATATATGTTTTTTTTTGTGTGTTTTAGTTAACACTTATAACCTTGATGTGTGTGTGTTATTAGTTGTGTGTTTCCATGTGGTCTTTCACAAATTTCACAAGTTCCTGTGTTGCTTCTGGCAGGTGTGTGTGAGGGGTCCCAATGTTTTTAAGGGGTATCTGAAAGACCCTGAGAAGACGAAGGAAGCTCTTGATGAAGATGGTTGGGTTCACACAGGAGACATTGGCAAGTGGATGCCGGTAAGAACGGTTTAATAGGTAACCCTCGTTCTGTGTGTGTTCACAGGCAATTTAAAATAACGGTTGCATATTTGAATATATATATAAATCTAAAATGGAATTTTTTTCCTGTGATGCGAAGCTGAATTTTCAGCATCATTCCTCCAGTCTTCAGTGTCACATGATCCTTATACCGATTTACTGCTCAGGAATTTGTTTATCATTATCATGTATTATTATGAATGCAAGTATTTTTTTTCAGGATTGTTTGATGAACAGGAAGTTCAAAAAACAGCATTTATTTGAAATGGAAATATTTTTGTAATATTATACAAGTATTTACTGTCACTTTGGATTAAATTTGGATTCTAAAAGTCCTTGCTGAACAATAGCATTCATTTCTGAATGAATGAATGCTATATTAAAAAAAAAAAAAAAAAAAAAAAAAGTTACTGGTCCTTTTAGCAGGTTAAATTCATGTAAAATATGCCATTATTTAAATGGACTGTATGTAAAAATGTAGATAGTTTTCAGTTAGTGAAAGAATCACATTGAATCCTTCCTTATATACATTGTAAGAAGAGCGATGATGCACATAAACCTGCACATATACACTCAACCACCACACCATTTCTGTTTTGCAGAATGGCACTCTGACGATTGTGGACCGTAAGAAGCACATTTTTAAGCTGGCTCAGGGTGAATACATCGCTCCAGAGAAGATCGAGAACATTTACATCAGGAGCGAAGCTGTGGCGCAGGCTTTCGTTCATGGAGACAGTCTGCAGGTGAGGACAGAGAAAACAACACACGGATGGAGGCGTTACAGGACGAGTCTTCATTATTTCTTCTTCTCTCATTTTCTCCACAGGCCTGTCTGGTAGCCATCATTGTGCCTGATCCAGACTTTCTTCCCACCTGGGCCAAGAAGAGAGGCATAGAGGGCTCATATGAAGAGCTGTGCAAAAATAAGGTAAAGACAGATCTCACGGGCGCATTTTGGTCACCTCCACACTTTTCAGAGGGTTGCATGCATTGGTGTATTTGGGTCTAAGATTTAAGTATCTAACAAACCACCAAGTTTCATTTGAATAATGTGTTTTCAGGATGTGAAGAAAGCCATTCTGGAGGATCTCGTCAAATTGGGTAAAGAAAGTGGCCTGAAGTCTTTTGAACAGGTTCGGTTCGCCTGATAAAATATTAAAAAAATATGAAGGTCTAAATGTAAGATTTACTGTATGTTTTTGAATTGCATATAACATTTCCATTTATTTGTATTATACAGTTTCAACTAAACTAATACACTTAATATGTGCTGCATATTTGTCAATGATACATAAATTAAACTGTTAAGAAACAAGTAAGATTTCTGCACTCCAAACAATTGCGGTATAGTTTATTATTAATTATTTGCATCTGATTTTATAAAAATAATCATTTTTTTATAATGCATTTTTTAAAAGACATTGCATTATTTTCATTGCATATATTTATTTAAGACATATTTTCAGTATCACATTAAGTTTATCAGTTTATGTGTAATGCAAATGGATGGAAATTGCAAATGCAGTTCAAATACATAAACCCCAAATTTAGGACTAAATATTTGCGAGTGCATTGAAATTCATAAAGAAGTGAGTTATTAAACGATGACTGCTTGTTCATCATCTTCACTTCTCAGGTGAAGGACATTGTTCTTCACACGGAGATGTTCTCGATCCAGAACGGCCTCCTGACGCCCACCCTGAAAGCCAAACGCACTGATCTCAGGAGCCACTTCAGGAAGCAGATCGATGAGCTTTACTCCAACATCAGAATGTAAACCAGAGAAAGTGCCTCAGATATCACAGAGTAACAGAGCTGATATGGGTCCCATGACTGAATAGAGCTTGTCCAACATTGCTTGTTGTCAACAGACATATCATCGGTTTTATGTGCCTTTCAGAATATGATGATATACTCTCAAAGCTTCATCACTCTGCTTCAGCTTTAAAGATTGCACCCCAGGAATTCGTCCTTACATTTTAAAACCATTATTTTTGCCTTTAACTATTTTAAGGGAAAGGGAAGAGAAATCCAAGAACAAAAAAAAAAAAAAAAAAAACAGTTATTGAAGACAAAATAATGTTCCTCTTTAATTTAAGTGTAATTATTATAACCAAGTATGCTGTTCTGCTTAAATTTGCTGAAAATGTACTCATCCTCCCTCCAAGATGTAGAAGAGTTTGTTTGTTCATCAGATTTGAGGAAATTTAGCATTAAATCACTTGCTCACCAATGGATCCTCCACAGTGAATGGGTGCCATCAGAATGAGAGTCCAAACAGCTGATAAAAACATCACAATAATCCACACCACTCCAGTCCATTAGTTAACAAAAGTGAACGGCTGCGTGTTTGTGAGACTCATATGTTTGTGGATAGACGTCGTGTGAATTATTATACTTTTTTTAGCATCTGTTTGGACTCTCATTCTGACGGCACCCATTCACT
Source organism: Carassius auratus (assembly GCF_003368295.1). NCBI lineage: Eukaryota > Metazoa > Chordata > Actinopteri > Cypriniformes > Cyprinidae > Carassius > Carassius auratus. The sequence goes on along the minus strand of NW_020527631.1, from coordinate 69,959 downwards.
GCAGAAAATTCATTGGTGAGCAAGTGATTTAATGCTAAATTTCTCCAAATCTGTTGCCATGAAGAAATAAACTCTGCTTGGATGACCTGAGTGTGAGTACATTTTTTTAGCAAACTATTCCTTTTATGTAGCAACGTTTGTGGCCTTTATATAAAATATATAAATGTAACTACTGCTTCAGCGCTGGTGACTTCAGTATCTTGCAATGATTTCGTGTAAGTGTGTGTTTGGGAAATATTACTGTATGTACAGTCTCAGGGAAAAATGTGCCTCAGCTGCATTTGAGTGTTGCTCATGAAAGAGGAAAACGTACAAAAAATTATACATTTTACAGTCATTTTTTACTGTACCTCACAATCAACGCGAAGGGTGAAGCACACACTCCACACTAGATTTAGAATGGGAAATATTTCAATGTTTTGTCTTCCAGATATTTTAATATTCTGAAGCTTTTCCTGGACTATTTATTAACAGAACATAAAAAAAAGAAGGAAAGTTTGGTATTTTAGGAAAATTACTGTTATTGGTCCTTGATTCGAGAAACACAAGCAAAGCGGATTTGTTCGGTTCAGTTTTCAGTATAATTCTGTATACTTGTATAAAACTTATTCTAAAGCAGCTTTACAAGATATAAAACCATTGCTATTTAAATTGTATAAAAGCTGCTACTTGCAACAGGCTCTGTGCAAATGGTTCATAAATCTGTTTTTATGAATTTACTCATATTAGTTTTGCTTGTGTTTCATGAATAAGGTCTGTTGAGTTTAAACACAGCCTGCGTGATTACAGCATGTACCTATATAAGCCATATGCTGTTTATATGATGCTTTCTTCATCTTAAATGTTAACTTTAAGACAGCTTCCATTCTTAGCACAAACAACAACTGATTGTGTTGCTTATTTATGTGAAGGCTTTGAATGGCAGGTGTTTTAAGCTGTAATGTTATGGATGTGATGTGTCTCGTATCATTATGCTGTAACAGCATAGCAGAATACAGGAGCTTTCCACATGTGTCCTCGTGTTTCATTGATGGTTGCTGCTTCATGTTCATTGTAATTGTGTGTTTATAATGCACAGGTTGTTTTTGTTGTTTATTTTAGCCAAGATTTATCTTGTGTGTGAAATGACATGTAAGCCAAATCATCTGTCGTGTGTGTGACAGACAAAAGTGCACTCTTAAAATGACTCGCTTGTACTCAAATACATTATCATGACAGTAATGATACATGTAAATTCCATGTAAGAGATGTACATGATAAAATTAAATATGATTTATGGATGATGAAGAGTTGGTTAAAGCATTTTTCTTCTTTTTTTTCCAGGGCTATGAAAATGTAATTGTAGGTTTGTTTCATTTGAATAGTCATGTGACAAAAACCATTTATTTCCAATTTAAAATTTCTGTTACAACTGCATGGGAAAGAATCAATTATTTAGTGAATATATTTAATTGATTTGTTGATTTATTGGATTGTTGGACCAGCAAAAACTGGAGTCTACAAGGGATGTTGAGTTTATAAGTTGTAGATTTCAAAGTATTCTTACATTAAATAAAAGTTATAAGATATACTTTTATCATGTGCATTAGGTGGAAATGTATTATGTGCTCATATTAGCCGCTTTTTAAAAATGTCAGTTTTAGGTATATATTATACTAGTTACATATATTTTAGCGATTTTGTTATATTTTATTGTTATCAAATGTATTTCTATATATTAAAATCGAGAAAAGACATGCAGTGTATTATCGTACAAAATACATGTAGGCTACTCGCTTTTTTTAAATAGTTATTAGTATTATTATTGCACTTAAATGCGCAATTGGGTTAATGTATAGACCAGCACGCCTGTGAGTAAAACATATAGTTATTTTAAAATAATTATACAGTTCATTCAAGTATTTACAAACTTGATACAGTTGATAGAAACACACGAATACATGAAACAGATTCCACACTATACTAAATTATGTTTATTTATTTATTTTTATTATTATTTTTTATAAACCATTGATATAAAACAACAGATTATTTATTTATTTTACCACTTTTATTGTACTTAATTGGTTTTAGTTTTAGCCCCAAGAACAGCTTTGTAAAGAGGCTGCGTGACGTCGTGACGTGGTTGCGCGCGTGGATTATGGCGACGTCCCTGGGCTCAAACACCTACAACAGACAGAACTGGGAAGATTCGGTATGTTTGAGTGATTATCAAACTCATAACACAATGCAGACTGCTTCAAAAATGTGTCTGTGTCTTCGCTTACTAAACAGATTTTCCCTGCACATTTTCATCTGCCAGTTATGGAAAGTGATAAATAATTCGCGCACTCTGCTGTATTGCTGTCTGCCGTGTAATATCAGTTTCAGATATTTTTGTCAAATATTATTAATGAGTGTTATGATGCTTTTTGGCGTTATCAGGATAAAAGTTTGTTTACTTATCATTTTATTCTCACGTAACCACTTAGTAATGCTATATATATATATATATATATATATATATATATATATATATATATATATATATATATAATTTCAGTTTAGATGAGACAAATAAAAATGCGTCCAAAATAAACAAAAACAACACAAATGTTGTGATTCAACAAACTGCTAATTGAATTGCTATTAAAACCAATGTGCATTTCATGTTTCTGTGCATTTCATGTTTGGGATGTCTATAAGAAGGCTTTATATATCCCATTCGTCTCTGTTATTTATTTTTATCCAGCTGTTCCTTTGTTTACATCAGTGTCTTTTTTGACATTATTTACATACAGCTGAATCTAGATGTACCATATCTAAACACATGCTGTTCTGTTTAAACATCCACACAATCCACAGTTATCCCTACTCGGTTTTAGCAGTGATCAGAAAGTCTGTCCCTTTCTGAGCGATAAAGTCATTGAGCATCCAGAATGCCAGCTCTCTCTCTCTCCTTCAGCAGATATCAGTGCTGCTGTGATTGCTAAAACTATCTTTAGCTCCTCTAATGAGGTGAATGACATGGTAGAACTTGTTGAGGGAGCAGTTTAGAGAGAACGGGAATTTACAAAGCATCTTAAAGAAAGTGTGAAGATACAGCAAAGCACATATTGCCTGATATGGGTCAGCATTTGACAGAAAAGGCTCATCTGATATTAAAACTATTTTTAAATGCATGTGGCAAGTTCTTATAAATGTAGTATTTGTATCTATGCTGATTTTATACAGTTTTGAAGGATTTGTATATCAGTTTCAACATTTTGATGTGATTTAGTGATGAAGAAATGAAGAGAAAGTGAGTTTTGCGTTCACATTGAATGCGCATGAATTCACACATCTTATTAATTATTTTCAAAAAAGTTTTCAAAAGTATTGACCATGATGAAAGGTATTTTTTTTTACAATTATTTTGACTTTCAGTAACCAATATCATCTGGTTTTCTTGAGGTTATACCACTGGACAGTTGAAAGCCTGAACACGTGTCATGAAAACGTTTTATGGGTTGCTTGGTTGTCATATGTTTATACAAAACAGCCTTTGCCAAATTTTGTCTGTATAGGACTTTTCACAGTTTCAATTGTTTCAAAGCAGGTTTATAGAAATTCATACTGTTATCTCTATAATAGATAATGCTTTAACATAAAGTTTTACAGCTGGACTAAATGGCCAAATATAACATTGATGTAAAGATCCTCTGGATTATATCTAGCAATATATTTATTATTCTGTCTAGCTTCTAACAGATTTTATTTTATTTTATTTGTTGTCCTGATTTTCAAGTTGTTATTTTTTTTCACTCCAGGACTTCCCTATTCTCTGTCAAACATGTCTTGGGGAAAATCCATACATTCGCATGGTAAGGGATTTCAGTTTTTGAAATTACCTGCAAAGAGTGAAAGCTTTTTTTTTGTTGCTGTTTTTGGGTAATTAAAAATATTTTAATTGATAAATTTGGGTTATTTAAACTATTTAAACGTTAAGCGTTCTGTTTTTGCAGACCAAGGAAAAGTATGGCAAGGAATGTAAGGTGAGCACATGATATAATGTTTGGTTATAGGCACGTATCTAAAGAATTGTAGCTAGGTGTGTTATTAAATCATTTTCAGATATGTGCACGTCCCTTCACTGTTTTCCGCTGGTGTCCTGGTGTACGGATGCGCTTTAAGAAGACTGAGGTGTGTCAGACCTGCAGTAAGATGAAGAACGTCTGTCAGACATGTTTGCTGGACCTGGAGTACGGTATGAGTTACACACCAGAACCAAAACCCGAAAATCTCTTCCTCTCTACCAGGCTACAACTTTTTTTTTTTTTTCAATTCTCAGCCTATTTTCACATGTATGACTTTAAAGTGCCCCTATTATTGATTTTTTTTAAATAACGTTCCATGCAGTGTGTAACATAGCTGTGTGAATGTAAACACAAAGTTGTAAAGCTAAAAGTGCATTATAAATAAAGCTATCGTCTCTCAGAAGAGAGTTGACTTTGAATTACATAAACAAGTCAATTAAATTTCTGAGTGTTTTGCTGTGTTCCTGTCAATTTGTTCACATCTGCTTCTCCAATCAATGCGAGTTTAATGCGGGATTCGTAAACCTGTTGTTTTTAAAAGATGAGTCCGTGCACACAGTTTGTATGGTATGGTTAATTATTGTTGCTTTAATATTCTATCAAGTGGGTAAAATATGTAGTTTTGTGTGTTGTGTATACACTCAATGCCGCTGTAAGTCGGCTAACTCACATTATAGTTCTGCTAATTAGCTGTGGGCCTGCTTTTGTGTAGAAATGTGTCGATTAATATAGAAGTAGTATATAGAATGTCTTGATAAAGGACGGAGCAATACATTGGTTGCCAAACTGCAGGGATGTATCATTACTCCATGTCTGTGTTCAGCTAACGCATATACCATTGTTGTCTGGGTTTTTCACTACGTTCCGTTTCCGACATGCGCTGTACGCAGTAGACCAATCATAATGGGTCTACTGGTCATCGGACCAATCAGAGCAGAGTAGCCCCACACAAAGGAGGGGTTTGGAAAGAGGAATCTTAAAACTAATCATTTGAGATTCTTGAGAAATAAGGTACATTTAAATGAATAATTTAATAAAAGGCAAAGGTTTTTTTTTTTTTGTTTTTTTTACCTTGCTTTCATGTAAACCTGTTGCTGGGGACTCCCTTAACCAAATGATGAACCTTTCAAATAGCATAATAGAGGCACTTTAATATATGCCTTATCCTGATTTCAAGATAAGAATTATGGCCGGTAAAAAAACAAAAAGCCAGATGTTTTCTGCTATATGTGGGTGTTTTATAACATCCAAACAGTGATTCATTACAGTGTTTTTAAACTTATTGTTCCACTTAATATGCAAATTGTATATTAAATTATACATTTAAATACTTATTTTTTTGTGTAATTTAAACTAAAACTGTAAATGCATTTGAATTATATATGCATTTGTGTTTGTGAAAAAAAAAAAACTGTTGTGATTTAAAATGTATATATTTGAACTCAATAATTTAGCAATTGTTTTATATTGATTTATTTTTAATCATTTTTATATTTTCATTTTACATTTTTTTTCTGTGTCATTTTTCGTTAGTTATTTAATGTCATATATATATATATATATATATATATATATATATATATATATATATATTCAGTTTTGTTTTTATTGATATGAGTTTAACTCAAAATATTATATTAGACCTTATTTGCAAATCTTTGTGTAATTTATTAAATTATTAAAAAAAACAGACATTACGATAAGTAATTTAAAAAAGATTATTAAGAAATGGCATTTTTTATTGTTTACCTGCACATTATTAAGCCTCTCATAAAAAAGCCACAACTTGACCCCAGAGAACTAGTTAATTATAGACCAATCTCGAATCTCCCTTTTCTGTCCAAGATACTAGAAAAGGTGGTATCCTCACAATTATATTCCTTCTTAGAGAAAAATGGTATATGTGAGGATTTCCAGTCAGGATTTAGACCGTATCATAGTACTGAAACTGCTCTCCTTAGAGTTACAAATGATCTGCTCTTATCATCTGATCGTGGGTGTATCTCTCTATTAGTTTTATTGGATCTTAGTGCTGCGTTTGACACAATTGACCACAACATTCTTTTGCATAGACTTGAACACTTTGTTGGCATCAGTGGAAGTGCATTAGCATGGTTTAAATCGTACTTATATGACCGCCATCAGTTCGTAGCAGTGAATGAAGATGTATCATATCGATCACAAGTGCAGTATGGAGTACCTCAAGGCTCAGTTCTAGGGCCGCTACTCTTCACGCTTTATATGTTACCCTTGGGAGATATCATCAGGAAACATGGTGTTAGCTTTCACTGTTATGCTGATGATACGCAGCTCTATATTTCCTCGCAGCCCGGTGAAACACACCAATTTGAAAAACTAATGGAATGCATAGTCGATATAAAAAATTGGATGACGAGTAATTTCTTACTGCTAAATTCAGAAAAAACAGAGGTGTTAATCATAGGGCCTAAAAACTCTACTTGTAATAACCTAGAACACTGTCTAAGACTTGATGGTTGCTCTGTCAATTCTTCGTCATCAGTTAGGAACCTAGGTGTGCTACTTGATCGCAATCTTTCCTTAGAAAGCCACGTTTCTAGCATTTGTAAAACTGCATTTTTCCATCTCAAAAATATATCTAAATTACGGCCTATGCTCTCAATGTCAAATGCAGAAATGTTAATCCATGCATTTATGACTTCAAGGTTAGACTACTGTAATGCTTTATTGGGTGGTTGTTCTGCACGCTTGGTAAACAAACTACAGCTAGTCCAAAATGCAGCAGCAAGAGTTCTTACTAGAACCAGGAAGTATGACCATATTAGCCCGGTCCTGTCCACACTGCACTGGCTCCCTATCAAACATCGTATAGATTTTAAAATATTGCTTATTACTTATAAAGCCCTGAATGGTTTAGCACCTCAGTATTTGAATGAGCTCCTTTTACATTATACTCCTCTACGTCCGCTACGTTCTCAAAACTCAGGCAATTTGATAATACCTAGAATATCAAAATCAACTGCGGGCGGCAGATCCTTTTCCTATTTGGGGCCTAAACTCTGGAATAACCTACCTAACATTGTTCGGGAGGCAGACACACTCTTGCAGTTTAAATCTAGATTAAAGACCCATCTCTTTAACCTGGCATACACATAACATACTAATATGCTTTTAATATCCAAATCCGTTAAAGGATTTTTAGGCTGCATTAATTAGGTAAACTGGAACCGGAACACTTCACATAACACCCTATGTACTTGCTACATCATTAGAAGAATGGCATCTACGCTAATATTTGTCTGTTTCTCTCTTGTTCCGAGGTCACCGTGGCCACCAGATCCAGTCTGTGTCCAGATCAGAGGGTCACTGCAGTCACCCGGATCCAGTACGTATCCAGACCAGATGGTGGATCAGCACCTAGAAAGGACCTCTACTGCCCTGAAAGACAGCGGAGACCAGGACAACTAGAGCCCCAGATACAGATCCCCTGTAAAGACCTTGTCTCAGAGGAGCACCAGGACAAGACCACAGGAAACAGATGATTCTTCTGCACAATCTGACTTTGCTGCAGCCTGGAATTGAACTACTGGTTTCGTCTGGTCAGAGGAGAACTGGCCCCCCAACTGAGCCTGGTTTCTCCCAAGGTTTTTTTCTCCATTCTGTCACCGATGGAGTTTCGGTTCCTTGCCGCTGTCGCCTCTGGCTTGCTTAGTTGGGGTCACTTCATCTACAGCGATATCGTTGACTTGATTGCAAATTAAAACAGACACTATTTCAACTGAACAGAGATGACATCAATGAATTCAATGATGAACTGCCTTTAACTATCATTTTGCATTATTGAGACACTGTTTTCCAAATGAATGTTGTTCAGTGCTTTGGCGCAATGTATTTTGTTTAAAGCACTATATAAATAAAGGTGACATGCAAATGTGTTGTTGTTATTATATCATTATTATATTATCTTAAAATCTTTCACATAAAAGTGGTTTGACTGAAGTTTGGGGAAAACGGCCTTAAATAATATTTGTTTTTACAGGTCTTCCAATCCAGGTCAGAGACACAGGCATGTCCATCAAAGATGACATACCGAGGTCTGACGTGAACAAGGAATATTACACTCAGAATATGGAGAGAGAGGTGAGATTTATTAAAAATATTACATCTAAAATGTCCAATGCCTGAAAAAAATAAATATGTAAAATAAATTGTAGCATGTGCTTTGTAAACTTTTGGTTTGCTGTCTGTGTCAGATCCAAAACTCAGATGGTACCAGACCGATAGGGATGCTGGGTAAAGCACAGAACCCCAGTGACATGCTGCTGAAGCTGGCACGAGCCACACCGTACTACAAACGCAACAGACCCCATATCTGCTCCTTCTGGGTGAAGGGAGAGTGTAAGAGAGGAGAGGAGTGTCCCTACAGGTCAATTTGACTTTTCAGTTTGAGTAGTTTTAATGGGTTCAATCGTTCACTTATGATGTAAGTAAAAACCATTTTCTAAGTACTATGTAAGAAAGCAAGTATCACAGATAGCAATATTAATACTGATATTTGTCAATTTATGGGCATGCAATTATTAAATATTGCTGTAAAATTTGGGCCATTGTTTTTAATAGGCCTAAGCTGTTATAGAATATTTAAAAATATTATAACTTTCAATTTAAGTGAGCTTAAAACAGCCTTCACATAAACCCATTACAATCCATTATGCATTCAATACAAAAATCTGCAAATTTTTGTTCAGTCAACCGTCTTTAAGCTTACTCAGGTTTTCTATTTTTCTAATTACTTTTTTTTTTATTTTATTTTTTACGAATGAATATTAAACAGAGAAAATATAAATAACAAAAGTTAATGCATTATTTTGACAGCCCTAGTGTTACTTTATAATATATGTTCCCAATCATGCTGGGACTCTGCTGTACTTCAGATGACTGTCCACACAGTGGCAGTAGCAGTGTTACTGTTCAAAGACACTAAAATCATTTCTGTCCCATCAGGCATGAGAAACCCACAGACCCTGATGATCCTCTGGCCGATCAGAACATTAAAGATCGTTATTATGGCATCAATGATCCAGTGGCAGATAAACTTCTGAAGAGAGTGTCCAGCATGCCTCGACTGGACCCACCTGAGGACAAGTCCATCACAACGTTATACATTGGGGGACTGGGAGAAAACGTCACTGACTCTGAGCTCAGGTAAGCAGAGATTCAGGAACAATATTATTGCCATTGTAAATATTAAAATGTGTTTTCAGTACTCTAAGTTTTAAAATGGCAATAATATTGTCCCAATGTATAACAGTGTTATTTTAGTAACATAAATGTACATATTTACATCTTATTAACATTTTGAAGATTTATTATAAAATTGTATTATATATTTTTTTCCCAAAATGCAATAAATACATTGAATCAATATGAAGGTTATTTTTCATATTGAAACTGAAGAAAATACACAGCATAGTAAGTTGATCCACATTGTCATTAATAAAAACACTAACACTGACAAACTACGCAATATCACATTTACTGACAAGCTACGCAATATCACGTTTAAAATCAAATGCGAGTCATTTAATTAATTTCCATCTGAAAGCAGGTGATGGAGATTTACCGGTACTATTAATAACAGAACCGGCTTTACTGACGAGATGTGCATTACAATCACATGCGATCTATCCTGTAGCCCATGTTTGTTGATCACAAAGTACAAAGTAGAAGAGGAAAACTAGGATGTCGATGTATTCAAAGCGCCGCCGTTACTGTCTACAGAGTGTGGAAGGGTGCGCTGTGATTGGTTGAGAGGATATATCGCATTCTGCAAAAGAGGAGACTGACATTTGTTGTGGTTTGGAGAAGAAGGGAGAAAACACGACCTATCCCATTTTGTGTAAAATGTAAAATTTACTTTCAATACCGACCAGACACAATACGGAAACTCAATTTAAAAAAGAAAAGGTGTTTATTGAATTTTGGAACCAAACTCTTCATATAAACATTGTGTATATACATGGGAATTAAATATATATGAGACTTAAAGCCAGTGAAATAAATACATTTAAGTTTTTTAATATTTTATTTTATTTCAATTAACATTCAAGTATCGAAAGATTATTTTATGGATTTAGTTTTACTTAAGTATAATAATCCTTAAACAGAGGGTAGCCAAAATAATGGACGCTACTCACTGATATAAACTGCAGTGTAATGAGGTCAAGTGAACTCATTGGTGCACTATTATTCTGTTCCAAACTTGTATTTGATTAGTATCCATTTAAAACTCCTCCTGTCTTTTCTTCATCATCTCTCGCAGAAATAATTTCTACCAGTACGGTGAGATCCGTACAATCACGTTGGTTCAAAGGCAGCAGTGTGCATTCATTCAGTTCGCCACACGACAGGGAGCAGAGCTCGCAGCAGAGAAGACCTTCAATAAGCTCATCATTAATGGCTGCAGGTTGGCGGTGAAGTGGGGCAGATCACATGCCTCTAAAGAGATGGATGTCAAGGATGGGATCGATGAGATCGGCATCGGACAAGAACCAGTACCTGGTCTCCCTACAAGTATGTTGTGTGTGGATAACTGGCATTACTGTATTAAATTTGTCTCTATTTATTTATTTTGTTCAGTTTGGTTTAGTTTAGTTATTTTAATAAATGAAAAAATGTCTGGGTTGTATTGCATGCCAAAAAAAATAATTAGATTGATTTTATTTTATGAACCAGACATTACTTTTATTATTATTAACTATATTACCTTGCAAAAAAAGTAATTTTTTGAGAATATAATTAGATGTATTTTTCAACATAGCTGTCTTTTGTCATATTGCTGTTTTTTTGCATTGTGACTAACACCACCCCTTACATGGTTAGCCCATCCCAAAATGAAAATTAGCCCATAAATTACTCACCCTTAAGTCATCCTAGGTCAGGGGTTCCCAAACTTTTCCATCCCACGACCCACCTAGACAAGTGTAATCTATTTCACGACCCACCAAAGTATTTGAGGAAAAAAACAATGGTTGACATTACTTTAAGCCTAATCTTACTTAAAAGTTTGATGACGGAGATTAAGTATTTAAGAAAAATGAACAACTGAAAAATTTCACTACTAATATTTAAAGGGGGGGTGAAATGCTCGTTTTCACTCAATCTCCTGTTAATCTTGAGTACATATAGAGTAGTACTGCATCCTTCATAACTCCAAAAAGTCTTTAGTTTTATTATATTTATAAGAGAAAGATAGTCTGTACCGATTTTCCCCGGAAAAACACGACCGGCTGGAGGCGTGACGTGTGGGCGGGGCTAAAGAATCAGGAGCGCCAGTAGGCTTTTGAGTTGAGAGCATGTGGAAGCAGTGACACAGATCCAGAGGCTGAAATTTAACAAGAGCAGCATCAGCAAAGGCGGTATGCTATGTGGTATGTACTGAAACTGTATGTATTTGCTTAGCGGTTTTGGAAAATGACTAAGTTCCACTTTATGTCGTCTTTTTTTTTTTTTTTAAGCTGTACATGTGGAAAGTGCAGTTTGATGACAACATCGCATGTTGTTTACTTGATGTGCTTACGCGCTGATAGCTAAGTTAACAACACAGAGATATTTGAAGCAGTTTTACTCACCGCCTGTGGTTCCAACACACGATCGTGACCTTTTTCGTTGGGACTGCATTATCCTTAAGAAATAAACGATGTGCAATCCGAAATGCAGGGAACAAACAAAAACACTTGCACAACTCCGTTGATGCTCTGTGAAAATAAATCCATCCACTGGTCCCTTAATGCTGTTTCTCTTTTGGTAATCTGTGCAGGGTTGTCTTGCCCTGGCAACCAAAAACACACTTCTTTTGTGACTTTTCGCGGCGCTCTCGCTCTGATCAGGCTGTGCACAGCCTCTCAGGCTCTCAGTGCTCTGCTATACTGGAGCGCGCGCTCTTCCGGCAGAAGAGCGCGCACTTAGGACCCATATAAGGAAATTCCGCTCCATCTAGCGTCACACAGAGCCATACTAGAAAAAAACTTTCCGAAACTTGTGACAAACCGGAAGAGGTTTTTTTGGAACAAAAATACTCCTTCAAACGTACAACTTAATTTTTGAAACTTTGTCCATGTTTAGCATGGGAATCCAACTCTTTAACAGTGTAAAAAACTCAGTATGCATGAAATAGCATTTCATCCCCCCTTTAAGTTTTAATTTTTGTTTACAAATGTTAAAATATGTAGCGTCCATAATGACGTGAAACAGGCTCATTCCAGTGAACTTTAATCTGCGCTGCTGTGTTTTGTTGCAGAAAATGCATTCATGATCCTTCCGTGTGTGTCGGCGAGAATGGAGCACAATCCAACACTTATTTAGAAAAGCGTAAGAAGCAATGCAGAACTATCTAAAACAGTTTGGAGATTAAAATAAGTGTGAAATAGGTAAAAAATAATAATAAACAGATGTGTCTTGTTTTAAATAAACAAACAAACAAAAAACTGGATGACATTAAGTTCATTAATTTTTGCAATGGTTAAATGTTCAGCAATATTTTCAAAGGATTTCTGAACTTTGCCAAATGTTTCTCTAAACAGAGATTATATGTCAAGAAAATATTGCGAATGTTTGTAAATTTTTTTTATGTGGAAATGTTTAAATATTGTAGTGTTACAATTAACCCTGCGTTTGTGCCCTGCTCACCCTGTACATGTGAAATGCTTTTTACAAACCATTCCCCAAACAAAAAAAGTGCAGAGTTCAAACGGACGATAGAAATGAATGAACATGGCCTACCTGAAACCGTTTTCGTAACATTTGAATTTTCTGGTGTATGCAGTCTTATGCAGAATATAGTGTATTGAAGTGAAAAAGTTTTTTCTCTTTAATAATGGGGACCTTTTAATGACATTGCTCTGAGACCTTCACTGTTATGACTTGTGCGCGTCCGTGCTTCAAAACACGCAATGCACACAGACTTGATTGCAATTTGAAAATCACACTAAGGATATTGCAGTTCGTAATTAATGTTGGTAGGCTATATCGTGCAGCCCTAGTCTGAACTGTGTGAGTGTGTGTGTCATTGAAACGCAAATTTAGCTGCAGCCAAGTGACTTTGTGTGACCCACCTTGTTCCATTCTGTGACCTACAAGTGGGTCGTGGCCCACAGTTTGAAAACCCCTGAGTTAAACGGTTGATAAATTCAGAAATGAAATGTGTTTGGAATGATTTTTGTTGGCAAAATAGAGCAAAAACATCTCCTCGTCCCCGAGGACGACTGTTTGAGCACGACAGTCGTCCTCGAGGGAATGTTGCGGTGTTTTGTGTTTATTTGGTTATTGAAACTTTGTTTGATTGTTTGCCGGTTCCCGCCTCCTTCCCGCCTCCTTCCCGTGAATATGAAGTTTTTCATGTGTTACACTGGTGCCGAAGCCCGGGAGGAAGGAGGGACGCGCTGCTGAAGATCCCTCGCTGCTGGGGTGAATCCGCGGTGCCGTCAAGCAGGGCGAAGGAGTCTGGCACCGTGACCGCTTGAGGGCCTGTGTCCCTGCAGAGTTTAGCTCCAACCCTAATCAAACACACCTGAACAAGCTAATCAAGGTCTTCAGGATACAGGTAGGTTTTTTTCAGGGTTGGAGCTAAACGCTGCAGGACAGTGGCCCTCCAGGATCAACGTTCCCCACCCTTGCTTTAGACGAATCCAGTTGGGGTTCTATTAAAACTTGTCTTTGATCTCCAAAAGGTAATAATTACTTTAATCTAGCTTGCGCCAACAGTTCGCCGGTGAGTCTCATGAAAACCAATGTTTGTTAACAGCAGCAAAGAAAGCAAAGTTTCCTTGCTTTAGCAAAGAAGAAAGTCAAATACAGGATGCCTCTTGGATGAGTAGTTTATGGGCTAATTTCATTTTTGTGTGATCTAACCATTTAATTATGGTAAAAACTATGCAAAAAGGTTTTGAAAGTCAAGCCTATGTGATTATAGGTAACACTTTCTATGAAGCCCGTATTTAAAACGCATTATAAGTGTATTCTTAAGGCATTATAATGAAGTAACAAGTTAACGATGGCAAAATATGAGATATAATACATTACAACTAATGGAAATCCATTGTTAGTTAAGTGGATGCAATGTGTTCATTGTCTACTGTTTTATAAATTGTCATAAGCTCTAGCCACAAATTAGTAAATAAATAGTAAGTAAATATTATAATGCATTAAAACTGTTGTTATGATTTATCAGAAAATTTATATGATTGATCATGCCTACAGAAATGGGGACAGAGTCTTGTACAATCAGGTCAGGAACACACTGAACAAAAAGATCTACGCTAAAAAGTTGGAAGACCAGTTTACTTCCAACCACTCGACTTCAGTGTGGAGAGGACTGAGAGCAATCACTAACTACAAGACACCACCCCCCTACACTAATCAACGACTTGCTAATGACCTGAATGAGTTTTATTGTAGATTTCAAACCTCCAACACCCATTCTGACCATCTCCCTACACAACCGTTAACTCCTCCTGCAATCCCCCTCTCCAAACCCCCTGCTCTTCAAATCTGTGAAGATGTCTCCGATCACGATCGGCCGATCGTTAATGCACATCTCATCAGTAAAGCCAGTTCTCTAATCAGCGGTTAATTCCATCAGGTGCGTGATTTCACATAGAGCAGCTGTTACTACACTGAGCCGTTGTTAACTGAGAAGATGCACCAAAAAGCGCTGAAAATGAAGTGGATTTGCGCATCTTCTCTAGGCCCAGATGGCGTTACACCAGCCTGTCTGAAAACCTATGGTGACTAGCTGGCCCCCATTTTTTTTTTTTCACATATCTTCAACAGATCTCTGGAGTTGTGTAAAGTGCCTTACTGCTTCAAACGTGTCACATCACCCCCGTTCCAAAGAAACCCAAGATAACAGGACTTAACGACTATAGACCTGTGGCTCTAACGTATGTCATCATGAAGTTGTTTGAAAAACTGGTTCTGGCTTATCTGAAGGACATCGCTGGACCCTTACTGGACCCCCTGCAGTTTTCTTACCAAGCAAACAGGTCCGTGGATGATGCAATCAACATGGGATTGCACTTCATCCTGCAACATCGGGACAAAACAGGGACTTATGTGAGGATTCTGTTTGTGGACTTTAGTTTGGCTTTCAACACCATCATCCCTCCAGACCAAACTGACTCAGCTCTCTGTTCCTAGCTCTACCTGTCAGTGGATCACCAGCTTTTTTACAACAGTTTGTGAGTCTGGGGAAATTAGTGTCAAACAGCTGCTACACCAACACTGGTGCCCCTCAGGGATGTGTTCTCTCCCCTCTGCTCTTCTCCCTGTACACCAACGACTGCACCTCTAAAGACCCCTCTGTCAAGCTCCTGAAGTTTGCAGATGAGCAGCTGTTTGACACTAATTTCCCCAGACTTACAAACTGTTGTAAAAAAGCTGGTGATCCACTGACAGGTAGAGCTAGGAACAGAGAGCTGAGTCAGTTTGGTCTGGAGGGATGATGGTGTTGAAAGCCAAACTAAAGTCCACAAACAGGATCCTCACATAAGTCCCTGTTTTGTCCCGATGTTGCAGGATGAAGTGCAATCCCATGTTGATTGCATCATCCACGGACCTGTTTGCTTGGTAAGAAAACTGCAGGGGGTCCAGTAAGGGTCCAGCGATGTCCTTCAGATAAGCCAGAACCAGTTTTTCAAACAACTTCATGATGACATACGTTAGAGCCACAGGTCTATAGTCGTTAAGTCCTGTTATCTTGGGTTTCTTTGGAACGGGGGTGATGTGACACGTTTGAAGCAGTAAGGCACTTCACACAACTCCAGAGATCTGTTGAAGATATGTAAAAAAAAAAAAACTTCCTCAGCTGGCGAAGGAAGTACAACCTTTGTTGGGCCTTTTTCACAATGGAGTCAGTGATTGTCCCACCTTAGGTCCTGAGAGATGGTGGCTCCCAGGAATCTGAATGACTCCACTGCAGTCACAGTGCTGTTCATGATGGTGAGTGGGGAAAGTGCAGGGGGGTTTCTCCTAAAGTCCACGATCATCTCCACTGTTTTGAGAGTGTTCAGCTCCAGGTTGTTAAGACTGCACCAGACTGCATTTTTTTTTTTTTTTTATCAGTGTGTTGTCTCTGTGTACTGGAAGCTTATGTCACAAAAACAAATTCCTTGTATGCGCAAGCATACTTAGCAATAAAACTCTTTCCGATTCTGATCATGAGATGATACAACATTATTATTATTTTTTTGTTGTACATTACACATTCATTATAATGCCTTAAGAATACCCTTATAATGTATATAAATATTGGCTTCATAGAAACTATTACCTGATTATATTATGTGTATATTGCAGCTCTACCGCCACCCCCTGCTCTGGAGGAGGAAGCACCTGCTAACTACTTTAACCTGGACCCCATCAGCTCTCCTGCGCTCATGAACATCAGTCTGCCACCTCCACCTGGTCTCCCAAACCCACCGCCACCAGGTGCACCTGGTCTCCACTCAGCCATGCATGTCTCTAGTGTTTCAGCTGGTGGTTTGACTAAAGCTGAAATAAAAATTAATTACAGCTAAATAGAAATGTTACAAAATATTAATAAAAATGGCAAAATATGATAAAATTACCATATTTGATAAAATATGATAAAATTACCATATTTTACCATTTACCATTTAAAACTAAAATATAAATACTTTTCCATTTATTCAGTTATTAAAAGCTAAATAGAGTTAAAATAAGTATGACAAAAGCACATAATTACTAAATCTTAATCTAAAAAAATAAAAATACATTTATAATATTAATTTTAAATGTTATTATATGTATTCATATTACATATATTAAAAGAACTAAGGTCAAATAAAAATATAAAAAATGAATAAAAATGTCAACAGCACATAACAAAATTATTAAAACTAAAATTTAACTGAAAAAAAAAAAAATTACATTTCGGTTATTAAACACTAAAATAAAAGCAAGCTAAAGAAGAACTAATACAAATGACAAAAGAACTAAACATAATAACTAAATGACAAATAACTAAAACCTCAAATAAAATTAGAAATAAAAAAATAATAATTAGAAGCTCATTCAAACTCTTATACTATACATAAATACTGTCTGCTTGTGGTTTCAGGTTTTGGAGCTCCCATGTTCCACCCCATGGGCCCTCCTCCACCTCCCCCGATGGCTTTGAGACCTCCAGGCCACATCCATTATCCTTCCCAGGATCCCCAGCGCATGGGTGCGCATGCTGCCATTCGCCACAGCAATTGACTGACCCTCATGTGGACTAGTAAAGATTCTCTCATTGCTGGGGGTTATTGATCTATGAAGGTGATGTCATGGTACAGAGTGATTGACGGGTACACTACGGCATGGTCATGTGATTGGGGTTTCTATTGTAAGTGCAGTGCCACATCACCACTCTTTAGTCACATCTTAGATACAGACACAGCTTACCAAAAAATAGGCCCTTGTTATAAAGTAGACCTATTTTACGCCAGACACACACTCTGCCTCCTCATTATCATAAGCCGACTTGTTTAAAACATCATTGTGCTGAATATGTGGGCTTTTTGTTGAGACAATGAATCTCACACTAACTTGAGTTTACATTGAAAAAAAAGCACCGTTTAGGACTTTTTGCAGTTTGAGATGAAAAATGTAACCCATTCTCCCCCAAATTGTAATTACAGTTATGCAAAAAGTAATTTTTTTTCTCTTTAAAATAAGCATAATGAGTTAGTTGTTGTATTACAGTAGATTGCTGACAATATGATAATGAATGCTTAATTTGTGCATATCTTTATGGTGCTAAAATAGGGTTCATTTTATTCAGTTGCTTAATTTGAAATGTTTTTGTACAGTTTTTGTGAGATTCACCAACCCACACCATTCACTTACATCTAGTGATTTAACATACTTAAATGTAGTGTCTATTAAAAGGATGCAACCACGTTCAAAAATGTTTTATTTTTATGAAATACATGCATAGCCACTGTCTTCTCTTGAAAGTAATTTATTTTATTTATTGATTTGATTTGATTTTCATATTTTCTGATATTTCTGTGTTTTTCATTCTGAAGTAGTTATAAAATGAACTGTCAGTTCAGTGCTTTTCTGTTGTAACATGAAAAAAAGAATTCAAAAATAACAAGTACTTCTTTATTGAAAGAGGCTACTGTTACCATTTTCTTTTGTGGGCATTAAACTAGCCATCATTAAATGAACCGTCTTCTCTAGTTTTAAGAAACACCGCGGCCCAAAAAGTATTTGGACACTTTTGCATTTGATAGAAAATATCAAAGCAGGTGCCATTTATTTTAAGAAAGATACACAACACATTTTACAAGAAGAACATTTGACAGAAAGAGTTCGGTGAAAACAGTAGATATTTGATATTTAGTCATCTGTGCAATATCAAACGCACATTTTCCATATGCTTAAAGTGTCTAAATACATTTTAGGGGCCCCTGCACACACTTTGAAACACGACCGCGAAAAACTTTCATTTGCATATAAAATGTCTACAATTATGAAATGCCAGGGTTTATTATGAAAAATTATAAGATGTAGACTGATTTCTGATTGTTTAGCTGTGTTAAAGGAATAGTTCATCCAAAAATTTGCTGAAAAAATACTCACCCTCAGGGCCATCCAAGATCATATTTGGAGAAATGTAGCATTACACCACATGCTCACCAATGGATCCTGAGCAGTGAATGGGTGCCATCAGAACGAGAGTCATTTGTTTCTCACAAACACACAGCTTTTCACTTCACAAGAGGTTAGTTAATTGATGGACTGGAGTCAAGTATAGATTGCTTGTGGATTATTGAGATGTTTTTATCAGCTGTTTGGATTCTGACGGCACCCATTCTCTTTGTCATTGTCATTTTTGGTTGAACTATATGATTTAGGAGAGCAACTGAGACTCCTTTCATCCAGCACTAAGCTAACATCATCTTTATCCTGATGTTTAATTTTGGTTTTCGATTGTAAATCTAAACTTACAGCTGCTCTCCTCTGGCCTTTCAACTGCAGGGAACATAATGGGATGGCCTGAAAGTGCAAAGCACAGGTCTTTACGTTGCCACAGTCTTTTCCTCTAATGTTACAGGTGTGGATCAGCGCCGAGCTCACAGGTCATTTGACTCGGGCGAGTATCCCACACCCCATCCCCGCGGGGCTCTGTTGAAGTTGCGTCGTTTGGACATGGTGGCCAAGGTCATGCTAGAAAGACTTGGAGTCTCCAGAGCTTCAAACCCAATAACAGGAATCACCCTCTGACTGCGCACAGGACCTCCAAATGGCACCGCGGCTCTAAAAAACAAAAAAACACACGAAGAGTGGAACTAAATCTACAAGTGCTCTCTCAGAAAATCTACATGAAATGGCATTCACAAACCATTCCCCTCCATAATGTGGAATATTTATGAGTATTTAATGCAGTGTTGTTGTAATATAAATATTTATTATAATTTGTTATTATAGTTTTAATTGATATTTTAAATTAGTTTTAATATTTTCACTATTTCCCCCTTTTTTGTAATTTTTAATTTTTTTGTTTTTGTGTTCTTTTTTTATTACTAATATATTTCTATTTAGGTTTAATTTCAGTTTTAGTTAAATTTCAGGTTTTGTTTACAATTAGTATTTTATTACAATTATGAATTTTGATCCTTATCTTATTTCATTTCGTTTCCAATGTAACATTTCAAAATTCATTTAGATTTTTCAAATAATATTTATTTTACTTTATTACAATCAATAAAGAGTGTTTTTAATCATTTTGGTTTACAATAATAACCTTGATTCTGTAAGAACTTGGTGTAAAGTGGGTGTTCAATACCAGTAACTTGCCTAGAATAAAGCTGCATGAAGCAAACACCGAAGAAACTGCAAGTAATTTTGTTTAGTTTCAAAACTATAAGTCACTTAGTGGACCCAGTCCTGCAAACTCAAAATATTTGCTTCTGGATTTGACTTCACATGGTGACGCAATTTTATTTTGTATCTCAGTAATCTGATCTTCTGTATACGCAGTGTGTCTTGAGGCTCTGAGGTTCATGACAGGAGAAGTCGGCGGTGTGTTTAAATAGTTCCTCAGTCATTCGCTCCTCTGTGGATCCGGTTTCAAATGGGAAGACGCAGTGGAAACATTGCAGCTCTCTTAAGTGGACTTCATAATTTGATAGTGTGGATTAGTCTTGACGGGTCTATTTAAGGCACACCATCAGCACGCATGGAGCTAATGTGCCAAAACCTCTTGGTGACCCTCAAGGCTCATATCATGTTTTGCCTCAGTTTTCTGGTACCACAGAGAATAAAGACTTAATCCCTCCCAAATAAAGAAACCGTTACAGGGGAATCCCAAACCTTCTCAGATGGCCTAACCCTACATGGGCTGCGGTATATTGTGTCACGTTATTGTGATGCATCTATGAACCGTTTGATGCAACTTTCGTTTTCGTTTAGCAATCAGAATGAAGGTTTTTAATCCGAAGGTTGCTGGAACATCTTTATTGGTCATTAACAACATTCTTATGATCTTATTAGATTTTAAGGTTATGTTTAGTGTTAGAGCTATGAAAAACAAAATTAATCTCTAATTTCCATTTAATTTTAGGGGTAGGTAATCTATTCATTGACCATCTCGTGTGTATTATGTACAAAATTAACAGGAACTGAGTGGGGAAAAAATTCATTCACATTCAGCTGGAGCAGTCTTTTGCACAAGTTCACTTAAAAACCAAGGCACCAGCTATAACGCTTTTAAAGAAGAACTCGTCATTTACAAGTCATTTGTATTTGCCATGCTTTAAAGGTCACAGTGATCTTTTAAAGAAAACATTGATAATCATGAGAAATGTTTCATGTGACACTGAAGATTGATGTAAAGATGCCAGCTCGTGTTACATATGAATGGGAGAAAGTGCATTGAGCAATATGGCGGAGTTAGTCCCACCTTCTAAATAAAAGAGCCAATGGTTAATTGGTAAAGTCATTGCGTCATTGCAGCTGGTGTCAGAACGGTTGAGAGAATAAAGAAAAGCTTAATGTCAGATTTGGTTTCTGAGTTGAAATATGGAATTTAAATGTTTTTTTTTTCTGAGGTTTCAGAATTTCCACATTAAAGGCAAATATGGCCGCCGGCGCTGAGTGGACAGACATTCCTGGAAAGGTCTTACCTGTTAAAGCACCTGTAGTTCGCCGGCGGGAGTTTCTCTGGTTCTGCTATCTGAGTGTTGAGTGAAGACCGCAGCTCTTCGTTTTCTCCCAGGGCTTCCTGCCACGGTGAACAATAAGACTTCGGGATCACCGTGGCGTTGAATTTCTCTCGAGGGATCTCTCTCAGCGGTCCAGAGTAGCCTAAAAGGATATGATGGTGCTTGGTGATTCACAGGCCAATTATAGAGGGAGCTTTGCTGTCCTGAAGCGCATTCTAGCATGCTACGGCGTTTAGCTCATAGAGTTTGCTCAGGAACAGCACGCATTCGCATTAGCGAACATTCAGACCAGTCCCTTCAGGGGCCACGGGCAGATAAGGAAATGGAAACAGGAGATGGATGTTTATTAAGGGCTCCACAGATGGAGAAAGAACATTAGATTGAGTTAATTAAGCGTAACGACGAGCTAATGATAACAGATCATCAGATGAGTGAAGAAGAGTGCTGCTCTAAAAGATAGCAGAAATACATACAAGCATGTTCCTTGTGTTCAGAAATACACTCGTGTTTCTATGCACTGCGAAAATCATTTGCTTAACGATCAGTTTCGTTATAATATCTAAACAGTTATTGAAGCAAGATACATTTTTAATTTGTTTCATGTTTGTAAATTATATTGTGAATTTTAATTGCATGTTAAATGCATATTAAAGTATTTTGCATATTCTTTTGTTATTTTTATATTTTATTAAATACAATCTTCATTATGTATTTTAGTATTATATATATACAATACAGTATTTAAGATTAAGAATGTTTTAATTCTTAGATTTTCCTTTATGCATGTATAGTAATCTCATGTTGTCAATAGTTGAAGTTCGCATTAACAGTACTGTTCTCAAATACATTTACCTTGTTTTAAAGTTTAAAAAATATATATTAGTGATATTAACGAGATGAACGTTTTTGGTTCATTCCATGTGGTTGCTAGGTGGTAGCTTATTGTTCCTAGTCCAATTTAAGAGGCTACTTTGGATTTCAGGTTTGCATTAAATCTGTATGATATAATGAGAATCAATGAACCACATATGTGAGAAATTTCAATAAATATGATGTTTTGGGCAATTAATAATTAAGCATTGGTCAAAGTGTCTGTACCTGGTGCCAGCACATTTGGGCTTCCTTTCTTGGCCACTGTGTTCTTCAGGGAGGTGACGAGGCTGTGTTTACCGGCCACTGGATACAGCAGGTTTTCTTTCCCTCCCTGCAGGTCTGTCATCATGTGGTTCTGGTTCAGGATTTGATTCTGATCCATGTTGTTCTGATGGAAGACGTTTAAGATGGAGCAGTTTTGAATGCATGAATGCATGGCCTTTAACCTGAAGTCACATCTGTCTTTTCTGATCTGTAACATTGCACTGGAGAGTATTTCACTGGTGAAAGCCCTTCACATAAAGGATGCCCAGCAGGAGAATGTGAGACGGGTTTCATTACCTCGTCAAATGGGTTCCTGCAGTAAATCCAGTCTATATTCTGGGGATTTATGTAACCCAAACCGCCTCGTGGCCTCGCTGTCTCTCATCGATCTTCTTATATTTGTTCTATATTAGCCTGTGAGTTTCTTTTTTTATTCTGTAGTTCATAGTCATGATTGACCAAAGTATTAAACAGTGTTACTTTAGTATCATTGAAATACTATTAGGCTGATGATACACGGGGCAACTTTTTGAGCAATGTCGCTTGGGCACTTTCCCATTGAGAATGGGCACCAATTATATCTGGATACTTGAGATCGGTCGTGGACCCTGTGTCTCAACTAGTTGCCTGTTGACAGCAACATTGCCCAAAAAGTTGCCCCGTGTATCATCAGCTTAATAGTATATCAATGATACCTGTTTTTTATTAATTTATGAATCAGATTTAATTTTTATGTATTTTTATTAGTACTATTTTAGAGAGCGAGAGAGAGAGAGAGAGAAGTTTTTGTCATTTTATTACTTTTTTAAACTATAAAATGAGAAAAGTTGCTCTTATCCACTAGTTGAAAGCTTATATTTTTAAATAAAATTTTTCAACGCTATCTCACTGCCAATTCGTACGTATTTTACGAGGTGGCTTATTCGTGCGAATTTGTACGACCTCACTCGTACGATTTAATACGATTTGTCTAAACCCCAGTGACGGTTAGGTTTTGGGACGGGGTTAGGTGTAGGTCATTCGTACAAATTCATACGAATTGTGCAACTCGTAAAATACGTACGATTTGGCAACAATCTTATGAATTTGTACGAGAGTGGTCATACGAATTCCTAAGAAATAAGCCACCTTGTGAAAAATGTACGAATTGCCGTGAGATCAGGGTTGAATTTTCACATGTGATTTTATTTCGCTTAATTGATTATATTATAGTTGTTATTAATATTTTGAAATGGAAATTAAATGTAAGCTATGAGTTATTTTAGTACTTCAGCTTAAATGACACGTAAATAAAAACTACAGCTGAAATGAAATGTTACATTTTTAAATTTTATCATTATTTTTTTCATGTTTTTGTATTAGTTAATGATAATAACACTGGTATTAGACTGTGGTGCATGACTCTTTATGCTCCGGACATGAATGATTCATCAAATCCTGTGTGTTGTTGAGAAGAGATGTGCTTTAAATGTGTTTTTGTTTTTTAAACAGGGCGTCTTACGTATGTGATGGTGGGAGCCTCTGCTGAGTTCTCCAGCGTGTATCTCTCCACTCTCCTCTGGCGCTCCTGGAACATGATGGATCCTCTGTTGGTGTTCAGGTTCAGCTCCTCCATCATCACATCTCTCGGTATGCTGATCTTCTTCCCAAGGTTCAGACCTTCTCACACACATACGGTTGCTTTAGTCCTTGAATGCACATCATTCAACTTTAGGGTTAGTATGAATTAGGTGGTGGCCTCTTATGGATAAAGATCTGGATTGATATTTTATTAGAGACATTTCTGAGTGGGTTTTTACTGTCCGTCCGAATACTTTTTTTTGGGTCACTCTTTTGACTGATCTGATCTCTTGCAGTGTTGTTGCTCCTGGGTTCTGTTGTGTTATACGGGCAACAGTGATGATTATTATTAGACTGCAGTAATGTGGAACCCTTGGAGAAATGGACTCGCCCTAAAGTGTCATTTTCAGAAAGGGCATTCCTGCCAGGGCTCATGCTAGCAGCGGCCCGTGGCTTATTCTTATAAAATCCCATCTCCAGAGTCGGATTCAGCTGAGCTGGAGTTGCCGTGATGCCAGATCAGACTCACCATGGCTTACGTCAACGGAAAATCACAAACAAACACACGGAGGCAAATGTTTCCTCTTAAGTGTTGGGATAGTTTCAGGAATGTTGGATGTGGAGATTTCCCTCTGTTTAAATCACTCAAGTGACTGAGGAGGAATCTGCTTTGATCTGTTCTGCTCCTGTCAATCAACTGCACCGCCTCTCATATCTAAGTCCATCCACAATCACCATATGATAGCTCTGATTACTTTTTATGATGTTATGTCATTGTGTAGGAATGTGTGTGTCTCTGTAGGGCTTCATCTAAGTATCTTTGTAGTGTGTGTGTGTTCATCTGGAATTTCCTACCAAATATCCCCACAATAATAGTAATACCAGTAAGTTATTAATATATATATATAATTGATAGCCTGAATGCACTGTAAGTCGCTTTGGATAAAAGCGTCTGCTAAATGCATAAATTTAATTTAATTTTAATTTTAAATATATATATATATATATAATTTTATTATTATTTTTCCAGAAAACATGGAAACTGGTTTGTGTGTGTGTGTGTGTGTGTGTTACCTCCCTGTGCTTCTCTGCTCAGGATCATGGTCTGCTGCTTTCTCTGTTTGGTGAGACTCTGATGTGCTGTCTGCATCCTCTTGGTCTGCACACACATCACATCACGTTACATCACACGATTTAAATTCTGCTTATGATAAAAATCATAAAAGTAATAGTTGTATTATATATTTAAGCAATGCTGCGTAGTAATAATAATAATAATAATTGTTATTATTAAAACTACTACCAATATTAATAATTATATATATTATATCTGCTTCAGTTTTGTACGAGTAATGTTTTGGAATGAAACATTCAGTATATATTTGTATAATATTATTTTGATAAAATAATAAAACATAATTATATTATAATAAGAAATATATATACAATTTTATTTAAATTAATACCACTTAAAATATAGTATTGCATAAAGTATGACGTGTTGATTTAATTTAATAGCTAACAGTCAATAATATAATATAATATATAAAATAATACAATAAAAAATGACATGCAGGACAAAACTGTAATAATGAGTTAATTTGTCATAATATGTGACTAGGTGTGAAATGACTGAAATAATGAATGCATCATGACAAAATCTTTTGACTGGAGTTACTGTTTTTTTTTTTTTTTTTTTTTTTTTTTTTTGGAGCAATTAAATTATTCTGCTGTTATTTGACACTGATTGGACACCCTCTGCATTTACACAGCTGCTGTGCAGATTAAATGACCAGACACACACACACACACATAGCCTGACAAATAAGTTTCTGGCTTACCTGAGTGTGCTGGAGGAGATGATGTTCGGTGTGTTGGCTGATCTGTGTGAGAGCACAGCAGCGTGAAGCTGGTTTCTAAAGACTCATCTCAGCCCCTGCCCGATGACATCATCGCTGCTAATTTAGCCAAACGACAGGAGCTAAATGTGGCAAAGCATTTAGTCCCTGACACACCCTCGCTGACCCCTATAACAAAAACCCCATGCCAGTTTTGAATGTGGACCATTCTGTATGTTGCATTTATTTGTGTTTGTTGTCATTGGAGATCGTCGCTCAGTCCTGGTTAGGATCCATCTATAAGATTCATCTGTCTTAAATGCATCCCAAAAGGCTCAGATCATTTAGTCTCAGTAGAGTTTGAAGGATCTCAGAAACTATATGAGTTGGCATTGAGATTTGTGACATTTGATTGCACACTATACATTTAATTTCCTTTACATTATCTTTTGATATCTTTTGTTCAAATGCTTTATATTAAAATTGTAACATTAACATTACCCTTATAAGGTGATATTTGACTAAATGACTAACTTTTGACTAATTTGCAGAAGTATTTTTATTTTATTTTTTTATCTTTGTAATAACATTGTAAACACATTGTTTAATAACCTATTAAATGTCATCCTTTGTCAAATTGAAAACATTTCTTAACTAAAAACTTTCAGTAAATTAAATAAGTATCAACAAATTTTCAATTGCAATTTGATTACATTTTTGATTAAAAAAATGCATTTACTTTAATTTTTTATAAATTTACCTAAAAAATACACCACAAAGTGAAACTCATAGTTTTTTTTTTTTCAGTAATTTAATATTGACTGAAAAATAACAAAAGCATCATAACAGCAATGTAGGCTATAGAATAATAAACAGCATCAGCATGTGCTAGTGGTAAACTAATAGAGCAACGGGAATCATACTTTCTGGGGTTTATGTTTTCTGAAAACAGAGGTGGAGGACAATACGTTACTTATTGGAATCCCACATTCCTTTTAGCTCTTTCTGCCTCCATGGCATTTGCTTTAGCACTATGTCGCATTGATCAATACATTATTTCATGTCGCATTTTTATTGGATAGTCAGTAGGCGTTAAGTCATAAATGATCATCCTAAATTTCTGACACTGCCAGAAAATTATCTTTGGTCACAAGACTGTAACAATGGCCGTCTGTGAACCTCTCTCATAGTATGACATAGCAAGACCACCGTTTAGGAGCCACAGTGATTGGTTCATGTTGATCGTTTTTCATCTGGTACAACCCAAAACTGTACAGTGTATACTGGCAGAAGGAAGACAAAATAGGAACTGAAAACAATGAAAATGAAACCAAATCAGAGCATACTTGTTGCAGTACACCCCACCCCTGGAAAAGTGCATTCTTGCACTGTAAAAGTCCAAGTGAGGAGGTATGGTGGGGGCTCTGGAGAAGGACGAGTGGCTGGCAAAGGGCTGGAGACTAGAAGCAATAGTGGGAACCACTCCCTCTTTTTCCCAGTCAATCAGCCAATCAGCAGTGTTCAGCTCCACTAATACCATCACTGGCACAGATGTGAGGACCAGCTCACACTAAAGAGAACAAAATAGAGTCAGTCAAAATCAAACAGTAAGTGCTCCTTAATTGTAAATCAGTTAATATTAAAGGGGTCATATGATGCGATTTCAAGTTTTATTTATTTTTTATTTTTTGGAGTGTTACAAGCTCTTGGTGCCTAAAGAAGATCTGTTAAGTTGCAAAGACTAAAGTCTCAAATCCAAAGAGATATTCTTTATATAAGTTATGTGGAAAATAATTACATTTTTTTTTTTACCTTAAACCGCATAATAACATTTCTTTTTAGCAACATCATATGACCCCTTTAACTTCTTGTTTATTGAACTATTGTTCAAAATCAGTATCTTATTTGCAAACTCCATTTATAATCATTAAAAAGCGGTCAATCATCTTGGTTCATTACAATCTCACTAACTTCTTTACTAATCAATAAAGTTGTCTACACTGCACAATAAATCTCTTATTTATCTTGTGTCTACACTTTGTTAAAATGAGATGATTAGCAAGCTTGTACTCGGCACTGAGCAAAATGGAGCGTGAATGGATTCTGAATATCTTAAACCGCTATGATTACCCAATGTGTTTAAGAAATCAACAGATATGTCTGTGATTGGCTACATTGCTCAGCACAGCAAAAACACATTGTAAATAGAAACCTTTGATGCTCTATAAACTGCAAACATTAATATGCACCAGCGTGTTTGCAAAATCTGTTTCACTGAGTTATACAGAAACATGCCTATATGTATGTGGTCATATTAGACCACCGAGGGCATCCAGATAGGATACTGAATGTAATAAAGATGAAGAGAAGAACAATTTTCCTTACCTCTAAATCATTGATGGTGGGTGAGTTCAAAGTTGTGCTTTTGACCTTAATTTAAAAACAAAAACAAAAGAAAAAGCAGTGGTATGTTTCACTTAAAATGTGTAAAAATAATGTGCCATCCGTAGATCTTCAGAAGTCAACTTACCGTTTCCAATCCATTGTTGATCCTGTTGAGTTCATTCATAACTTTTTTGAGGATGAGGTACTTCGGTGACTCCTCTGCCTGCGCTGCGAACCAACAAACCACTGCAAACGCAAAACACACAGATGCCTTCATGGTGAAGCTGCAAAGTTTCTTCTGTTCCTTCTCTAAAGCTGCTTGGATTGATGTCCGTCATACTGTCGACAGGTACACAATCACCTTATATAAGAATCCCTGAGGACGCTGGAAAACCACTTCTTTCTGAAGATTGGAAAACTCAGTATTTACAATGACTAATCTGTGTTTTTTTTTTATTTATTTTTTTACCACTGGCCATTCGTCACAACTGTCAGAAGAAGCAGATGTAATCGAGAGGCGCGGGGGTGTACGGATGTTGTGTGTGTGTTTCTGTGTGTGTATGTGAACCTGACCAAAACTTTCTTCTCATTTGGCAGGAAACTACATAATGCTGTCAGTTCCTCTTCTCATTTTGAATCAACACCAGAAACATGTGAAGCAAGTGGATATGAAAAGGTGCTTTTTTTTCATTGCCACAAACCGTATTTATTATTTATGATTATGATCTCTTAAATGTAGTTTATTTCTATGATGTTAAACATGAATTTTCAAAAGAACTGCAAATGAAAAAAAAAAAAAATCTGTTGTACATTATAATCAGAGCTGAGTAAATTACTTAAAAGACTACAAATAGTCTTTTACTGATTACAGTATGATGAAAACTAGTTAATGTAATCTAGATTACTCATTTTAGGGGATGTATTTCGATTAAACATTAAACATATCACATTATTATAAAAAAACAAAGGGAAAGAAATGTATAAATATTTTTATATCAGCATCATAAATTGCATTAAAAATTACTAGTTGGTAGAGAGTGAATAGTGAGCTGATAAAACCATTTAAACACTTGAATATACATATTTGTTTACCTGCATGTTAATGTGACCATAATATGAACGTGTTGTTAAATTATTAGAAATATTAATACTTCCTTATAATATGTCCTCAGAGATATTTCAGTAGTATTTTATTTTAAGGGGTTTGGCTGCTAGCAACATTTGGGAATCCATGCATTCTATGAACAACCCATAATAAACATGAACACAATGACATTACACACTTAAATTCTTCCAGGTTTGAAATATTTTCTTCCAGACTTACAGAATCAATAAATTATGAACAATTTTGACACAATGGCCAGTGTATGAATAATATTCAGTCCATAAAAAAACTCTAATTACATCTTAATTTTTGGAATCTGATTAAGTAATCAGTTACTAGCCAGCACTGATCATAAATGTGTTAACTGTACCTTGATTTTGATAAATTGAAAGCGTCTTTGCTAAGTAAAAGTATTCATTTCTTTAAAAATAAATATTAATAAATAAAAATAAAATAAAATAAATCTACTGACCCTAAACGTTTAAATGATATTCAATGTATGTTAATCATTCAGAATCATGGTAAGTTTTACCCTTTTACCCTAGATTCCTATTTTTTGTAAAGAACAAGTGTCCAACACTTAACTATAAGCTGTTTAACATGATTACATTGACATTGTCACACATTATGTCACTTTTACAATTGTACAATATACAATTGTAAAATTGTGTAAAAAACTTTAATCCAGGTCATCGCCGGCCACTCAATAGGCAGGAACGACTTTGTCATTAAATTTCTGAAGGGCGCAAGGAGACTGAATCTTCCTCACCCTCAGACAGTGCCTTGTTGGGACTATATATATATATATATATATATATATATATATATATATATATATATATATATACATATATATATATATATATATATATATGTATATATATATATACATATGTATATATATATATATATATATATACATATATATATATATACATATATATATATATATATATATATATATATATATATATATATACATATATATATATATATATATATATATATATATATATATATATATATACATATATATATATATATATATGTATATATGTGTATATGTGTATGTATATATGTATATATATATATATATATATATATATATATATATATATATATATATATATATATTAACTGTATAATATTTTATATATTCATATTTAAATTACAATTAATATTTAAATAAATATTTAATTATATTATTTTATGTATGTATGTGTGTGTGTATATATAGATAATAAATATAATTTTAATTCATAGTTTTATATATATATGTATTTTTTTTTAATTGTTGAAGAAGACGTGCCAGTTAGGCTTTGCTTATGCACATAATTTAATAAATCATATAATAAACCAATCAGTAGCCATGCCAATCTCTAAAGCAATCCCTAAAAGAGTGCTGTATCACATTTAAATATTTATATTGAAGAAAATCAGTCAATAAATGAATCAGTGGATTCTGTGACCGATCATCTCTCATCCCAACAACCTGTTTGAGATCATAACTGAGGAGCCGGTGAAACGAGAGAGGAACCTTCACAACAGAGTGCAGAGTTCCTGCATTCACTGAAGATCTCCGATCTACAGCTGGATCTAATGTGGTTTCATGAGATGATTCTGAGATGATTATAAGAATGCCAGTCGCTCAGCAGACGTGGATGTGGAGCTGATGGCCTTTCAGTCAATTATATGGATGATTATAAAGATCAGTCAGTTTTCACTTCTCACTTTTGACTTATATGTAAATCAAATAACAATCATCATTACACACCTTCAGGTAACAGATAGTTGTGTAGGAAAAAAAGAAAAAAGGTGATTTAAAGGAATAGTTCCCAAAAATTCGAATTCTGTTGTCATTTACTAACATTAATGTTGTTTCAGACCGTATGACTTTCTTTATTCCATTTGACACAAAAAGAGAGCAGCAGTAGAATGAGTTTGACTTTCAAGAGGCCTTATTAAAACCCCTTTACGTGCAAACATCGCCGACGGCCCCAGTTTATTATTGTTTCACTTTCACAGCACGTTAAACATCACTGTCTTACTTGATCTGGACAAACTGTGCATCAATTGAAAGTTTAAAGACTTTAGTTTCGATATTTGACCAATATTTTGAAAAAAAAATTGTTGCAGTGACAGATATTTAGTCATTTATGTCAGAAGTGCACAATAATAAATCCGTATTATGCCACATTTTGAATAGAAATTCACCACTCACTCATATTCAGTCACGTCAGCAGCGGTTTATTTGTGTTCACATAGACACATAGAACAGCGTCAATAAGGATTTATAGACCAAAGATGCATATCTGCGGAGATATGGATATATTTACTGATGTTTACTTCATATTTCTTCAGACAGAATCGTAATTTCTATTCATTTTCCATGTTTTTACGCGATCTGATGATAAACAGCTTCTCCCAGTGATCTGTGTGTGCGTGCAGTGGTGTCAGCTTGTGCTGTGTGTCACTCAGACTCTGATTGGGCCTTCCCAATGTCAATCTTAGAGTGTCATAACCGGACACCGCCACATCGTGTCACATGCTTCCTGCACACTTCCTGGTAGTTATCTGGCCAAAACAACACTGAAACACCTCTGTACACACGAAACATCCGAATAATAAACCCGCGATTACGATAGTAAAGCTTGGTATGATATTTTCTTGAGATCTGGGGCTTTTTTATAAAAAAAAAATTGAAAATGTACATGGGAAATGCTAACTTGTGCAGCGATGAAAAAGGCTACAAATAATATATTTTTACAACAGTAAACGACCAAATTCCACCCCTGATCGCTAAAGAAAGTTATTATAAACACTCGATCGGGGTTTAAAGTGAGTTTTGAGTAAAGGTGTACCAATAATTTCATAAATTGTCTGATGTAGCTTGATGCTAACGTTAGCTCCAGTGCTACTAATAGCAGGTGCTTTTCTTCTTCATAATGCATTTTTGTCTCAATAATTCACGTAAGGTCGTAAGAAAATGTTTTGTTGTATCTTTATAGTAAGACTTTTGATAAATAAGGGCTAAATGCAAAGAGAGACTGAAGTGAGATCGCTGCTTTGTGTCTTTGTAAAGCCTGAAAAACCACAATCAATGCTAATAAAGGTGGAATAAAAACAAAAGAATAATGCGGATAATGTGTCATACCTGGCGGAGGTGTGAAAGACTCGTTTACAATCATGAATCGGGGAGTTTTGCAAAGCCAACATGCATACAAAATACACAGAAGAGTTTACATGTGAGATCTTACAGGGATGACAAGGGCCATAAATCAATCTGATTAGCCTTCTCTAAAAACACACATGACATGGCCTTAGAAAATATTTAATAAAATTCACAGTTTTACAGATTCGATTATGATTTTTTTTACGAAGTTTTGGAAGACTTGTGGCCTTAGCTACACTGTGTTTTCAAACTCATTTCCTACATCAACAATTTTTAAAATACATTTAAAACATATGTTTTTAATATTTTCATTTTTGTTTTTATGTTTGAGCTTATATATGTCTATTATCATAACAGTCTGAGTGATTCTGATTCCTGAACAGTAAACTTTAAAGTGTCAGCTTTGGGAACAAAGGTTGATTATGTATCTAGTCAGAACGAATCATGAGCAGAAACCTTTTTATTTTGGGTATGTAATTTCGGTCTCCATGCCAAAAAAGGGGGGTTTCTAGTAAGGGGTTTAACAGAAATCCAGATCAGTCTCATTGGCTCAGTTTGCTTCATTTGAATCACTCTTGCATTGTGGGGGTCTGAGAAAGAATTTGGACTTGTATGTAACTCAAATAGCAGTCATCATTGCACATTTGCATGTAGTAGATAGGTGTGTCGATCCACCTTTTTCTTGACATAAAAATGAATTGTATGGGTCTGGCTTCTGGTCTCATCTGTGTTCACTCCGTCGAGCTATTT
Source organism: Carassius auratus (assembly GCF_003368295.1). NCBI lineage: Eukaryota > Metazoa > Chordata > Actinopteri > Cypriniformes > Cyprinidae > Carassius > Carassius auratus. The sequence continues at coordinate 36,744 of NW_020527631.1, read as the reverse complement.
TAAGCTGAACAAAACAGTTTGTTTTGCTGCTTGTTATTGAAAGTTGTTGCGGCTTATCATATTATTTGAATGTATTATCTTAATTATGAACACATTGGTTTGTCATGCAAACAAGTTCTACCGTTTACTGCACATTGTTATTCTCCTCGTTAATTACCGATAGCAGCTAATGACCCGGAATTCTCACCCATAGGCTTACTTCCGCATTGAAGAAAAAGGTGGATACAGTTTTTATTAACTTTTATTTCTGTTTTTAATTACATTTTAGTGATTTTAGAATATATCAAACTAAAATCGACTTGGCAACTGGCTGAAATAAAATATTTTTATATTGTTTTATATTTTATTTCACTTCAAACCACTTCGAAATGGACCCTGAAGTATAACAACATCCAAAAGATGAAGAAAACTTACACTTGGGAAAATAAACTCAGTGTGAAAGCTTTGAAGACCTGATTTCTATTTAATTTGGTTTCTTTAGTGTTCCACTATACAAGCATCCTTAACAACAAATATTAAGGACCTGTCCTTCTCTTATTACCTCTCTTTATCTTTGTTTTTCTCTTTCTCCCCTGCAGCAGCAAAATAAATCCAGTAAAGTAGAGAAAAGCATGAAAATGTTGGACTATGAGATGAAAAAGACGGATGACTGTGATGAATTTTGTAGCAATATTAATGTCTGCACTGTCACTTTCAATCAATTTCATGTGTCCTTTGCTAAATACAAGTCTTGTTTTCTTTCAAATCGCTCATTAGGTTTTGGAAAATGGCCGTTTGACAAGGTCTTTGTACTGATATTTTATTATGACTAACATTTGATCACTGTCATGTTTCTCTTAGGAATTCACTCTGGGATGGTGGTCGCTGGGGTCGTAGGTCACAGGATGCCTCACTACGGTCTTCATGGTGATACGGTCCCACAAGGCTTCTGCCATGGAGAATCAATGAATTAATCAATGAACAAAATTGATTTCTTTTTAAAAGCATTTACAACTGTTTCAGCCTTTTATGGGTATTATACTCCATCATATGGCTATTGATCCGAATATGTTTCCCAATGAATTCTGTAAATTGGATTCACTGGATTGTCTTGTAAATAGATTAGATGTATTATTAAACTAAAATGTGCTTATTGTGTTGGCTTCTCATCTGTATTCAGCTTTATTCAGGCTAAAGCTTTAGAAATCTTTGATCCCTTTTGCTGGTTTGATGGATATATTTATATTGATGGATAACTTTATTTATTCTTTTTTAATGAATGACAGGGTCATATTTCATCCCAAAATCAAAAGGAAAAATAAAATAATGTTTTGCATGGAGAAAATAATACCTATTTATTCTTTTTATTATTATTATTATTATTATTATTATTATTATTATTATTATTATTATTATTATTATTATTATTATTATCATTATCATTATCATTATCATTATTATTATTATTATTATTATTATTCTTTCATTGATTCATTAATTCATTGCATTATTTGTTTGGCAGTTATGCACATTCCACCAGATTCTAATTCAGTAATTCAAATCATTCTTTATGGAAACAATGATTTAAAAAAAGTAAAATCAGCATAAATTCAGCAGTGCAACAAATACTACCATGATGTATAAAAATAGCAATGTAAATGTTTTTGAATGTCTATTTTGCTAACCAAAGCTGCATTTAACCCAAAAAAACATCAGTAATATTGTGAACTGTTGTAACAATTTAAAATACATTTTTAATATTAGAAAATGCTTTAAATTATAATTTTTTTTAAAAGCCTTTGTGCTAAGACTGAATAGAAAGGTTACAAATGTCAGTTTTAATCAATTTAATGTGTCCCTTTAATGTTTTTTTTTCTTTTCTTTTCTTTTTTTTAAGAAAACAATATAAATAAATCAATAAATAAATCTTACTGACCTCAAACTTTTAAATGGTTTTGCTTTTTTTTTTTTTTAATTGGGGTAAAATATGACCTGAACATGTTTAAGTTCATAAGACTCATTCAGTATTTAGTTTGTGCTCCTGACGGCAAATTTGCTGTTAGAGTCATTGAATTCATTAAGAATGAAATGTTCAGGTTTCTCCACTTCAGCTGCCAAAATCACCCGTGACACAGGAAATCATATGAACTTTCCTCTCAGCTTGTAAAAACAAATACATATATGTTATATAACAGATATAATGCATGTATAATGGTCTTGTTAAAGCACTTATTGTATAGTAATTCTTCTGTACAGAGAATTGAGCTGTAAAGTTGTCTAAATGGTTCCTTTTAGCAATGGGGCTCTACAGTTGCATGATGTAATTCCTGTAAGGGGAATATCACCCATAGCATGTTGTATGTAGGTGGTGCTATACATTCCTGACTGCTTTCATACTGTATGTGCATTATATGAGAGTTACTATCAGCTTTAAATGGTCACGGATAGAAAAGCAGAAAAATAGCATAAATTTATATACCACAGTTAGTGATCTTTTAAAACTTGCAAATTGCATTCACCAACACTGAGATCTTGCTTACTGCATTATACCGTTTAGACACAAGACTCATCAGATCTCTTTTTGGCCGGTCTGAAATTTTCGATGTGTGTTTCTCTGTGTCTGTGTTTTTTGCTTTCTGTACTGCCTAACTTGGTCCTCAAAGTGATGTGAAATAAAGCAGGAGAGACAGCGTGACTCATTTAATCACCGTTGTTCATTATATTTCAGTAGATCACAAGTAGGTTCAATAATTTCACACAACACTTATGCTGCATTATATTATTTATGCTGAAAATAATCATCTCAGTTTGTCTTATGAGACCCAGTAGAATAGAGGTTGCATATAAAGTGATAAAGCTTTATTATCAACCTGTCTGAATGATGTTAAAAGTGTATAAGTTTGGGGTTTGTAACTTTTATACGTTTTTGGTTTATTTAACCCCTTATCAGTCACCTCCCATTTTTGGCATGGAGACAGAAATTACACACCCAAGATAAAAATGTTTCTGCTCATGATTCTTTCTGACTAGATACATAATCAACATTTGCATTATGGATTAGGCACACGTCTGTGGTGTGGGAGACCCGGTTTCGAATCCACTGTGAGACACCAATGTGTCCCTGAGCAAGACACTTAACCCCTAGTTGCTCCAGAGGCGTGCGACCTCTGACATATATAGCAATTGTAAGTCGCTTTGGATAAAAGCGTCAGCTAAATGAATAAATGTAATGTAAATGTAAATGAAATTAAAATTGAAAATTAAATTTATTCATTTAGCAGACACTTTTATCCAAAGCGACCTACAGTGCATTTGGGCTATCGATTTTTATTTTTATTTTTTACCTATCATGAAACTCATGTCTGTATCATTTCAGTGAGGTTTAAACATGCGTGTTCAGGCGAATGTAATGTCTTGGACATTTCAGTGTGGATGAAGACTCTAGAAATAATGCTTTGGCTTCGTGGTTAAAGTGCCATCGTTATCCGACGGAACTACATTTGTGTCTGTCTTCCAAATCTATGCTCACTCCACACTCCAGATCAGCAGGTAGTGGTAACGCAGCTTTACGCTGATTTGCCAAAACTGCCATAAAACAGTAGTAGAATAAGAAGATGGAACTGCGTCATGACGTCATTTAAAGGAACACTCCGACTTTTTGGGACTTTAGCTTATTCACAGTATCCCCCAGAGTTAGATAAGTCCATACATACCTTTTTCATTTCTGTGCGTTCTGTAAGTGTTATTTGACGCACCCACCGCTAGCCTAGCTTAGCACAAAGACTGGATGTAAATGGATACTGTTAGCATAGTAATCCCAATAAGTGACAAAATAATGCAAACATTTTCCTATTTACATGTTGTGATCTGTATAGTCACAGCGTGTACAAATAACAAGGCTATATGAGACAGAGGCCATTTTTAATCGTATAAATACTGGGAACTATATTCTCACTAGGCGTAGGAGCACAGCTAATGGTACTTGGGCGGAGTGGCTACATGGGCGGAGTGATTTGCGCAGCACAGGAGACGTCACAAAATCCTTCAGAAATCATTCTGATATGCTGACATTACTGATTATTATCAGTGTTGAAAATAGTTGTGCTGATTAATATTTTGTAGAAGCTGTGATACATTTTATTACAGGATTTGTTAATGAATATAAAGTTGAAATGAACAGCATTTATTTAAAATGCACACACACACACACACACACACACACACACACACACACACACACACACACACACACACACACACACACACACACACACACACACACACACATATATATATATATATATATATACTGTATATATAACCAACTTAAGAACCGCGATAGTGTTTTCTTTTCTTTTTTATATGTATTATTATTATTATTATTATTATTATTATTATTATTATTATTATTATTATTATTATTTTAAAATACTAAATGAGTTAATAAATGCTCATATTCCTAAAACAAATAAACAAAAAAACACTAGTGATTGAGCAGGATGTCTTCTCCAGCAGGATCTGGAGTCTTTCTCAGATGGTGTTTCCCAGTGGGGGGCTGGAGGAACTGCACCTGAAGGTGGTGTCCTCTCTGTCCAGACTGCAGCCGGAGGTCTGCCGCCCGTCTTTGGGTGGCGTCTGCAGCGTGCAGTGGAGGCAGAAGGCGTAGAAGAACGCCACCAAGAGCAGGAAGCAGACGATGCAGAAGATGATGACTATGAGGATAGTGTGAACGTGTGTGTATGTGTCTTCAGATGGAGACCCAGGGCTGAATGTCGGGGTCACCGCAGACGTCACATTCTCACTGCTGTAGACCGACGCCTCCGAGCTGAAGTGTGCCACACTCATGATGGCGAGGGGAATTATGGGTAAGTTATTATCAGTTACCTGCTGTAGAGATGAAGACCGGTTTTTTTATGTTTTTATCTTCTACTCACCAAAGCTGCATTTACTTGATACAAAATACAGTTAAAAATGCAATATTGTGAATATTATAACAATGTAAACAACTGTTTTCTATTTGAATATAATGTAAAATGTAATTTATTCCTGTGATGCAAAGCTGAATTTTCAGTATCTTTACTCCAGTCTTCAGTGTCACATGATCCTTCAGAAAACTTTCTAATATTCTGATTTGATGCTCAAGGAATATTTCTTATTATTGAAAACATCGATTTTCCAGTTCTTCTTGATAAACAGGAAGTTCAAATTATCTATTTATTTCTACATAGAATATGTTCTTTAATATAATCTATACCATACTTCCCAGCACATGACATTTAGTCAATTGGTTGGAAAATGTCAATTTTGATTCAAGGTTGGACTACTGGCACCCAAATGAATGGCTCAGTCAAAAATCTGCATGTATTGTAGCCTATTTCTAAGAAATGATGCATAATCTTGTTTCCTGGTCTCCAGAGGCTCTCTCATAACTAAAAGTTTGACAGGAGGCAGAATTAAAGAGACTCACCCAGTCGAATGAGACTGCTGTCCGCTCTTATCTGTAGAAAAGTGTTCCTGTCTGACCTCTATGGAGATCAGTCCACTTGTGTTTGCCTTACAGAAGGTGCTCACTGAACGCTTCCATGCAACAGGACGGAAGAAACAAAGAAATTAAGAAAGGATGGAGAGAGAGGAGGGAGGAGAGGCAGGCGATGTTGCCATAGAGACGTTCACTGAGTGGAGGAGAGCTTTAACGTGACATCAGCGACATGCCATCTCAACAGAGATGGGTACAGATAGATTAGAAATTAACATAAGAATGAGTCTGTTATTGTTATTAGAGCTCATGGAGCATGTCCATTCAATTATGTTGAGATGAGATGCAGGAGTGAGTGTTTATGGGTTTATGGGATAGATGGATAGACAGAAGGATGGACGGATGGACAGACAGACAGACAGACAGACAGACAGACAGACAGACAGACAGACAGACAGACAGACAGATAGATAGATAGATAGATAGATAGATAGATAGATAGATAGATAGATAGATAGATAGATAGATAGATAGATAGATAGATAGATAGATAGATAGATAGATAGATAGATAGATCATGACCGATTATAATTTGTATTTTTTCTTCATCATCTGTGTTTTGGTGTCATCTGAAAAGGCAGATGGGTTAAATACGGCACATGTGTCAGTGTCTGTCAACGGCTGGAGAGCTTTGTTGTCATGCAAAGTGCATAATTATAGCACTTTGTCTGCTGATTGAAAGACACCTGCTGATTTCTGTGTTCATTACCGATTTTTCTGCTGCCATCTGCTGGATGGAAAGAAAGAAACCTGTAACATACTGAGTCAAAATAAATAAATAAATAAAAAGAAGAAGTACACATTTGCTTGAGATACTTAATCTTGGATAAATTCCTTTGTAATCCACTGAAGAAAAATAGTCATACAGGTCTGCAACAACATGAGGGTGACGTGAAATGATGACAAATATACTGCATTTCCTTTCCTTTATTTATTTACACTAAGTGCAAATAGCCTTTCTTGTTGGCAGAGGTTATCTACACTAACTCCGCCCACCAACGTTTGATTGGGCTAGTCAACATGGCAGAAGTGATCTTTTTGACACGATTTACCAGGGTTTGAATCCAACTTTTTGTTAACTTTTTTCCTCCCTTTTCAAATTGCAAATCACATCTGAAAAGCATTTATTTTCAGTAAACATGAAGGAAATAATCAAAAAGTTGAAAATAAAGTAAAAGGTAGGGTTAGGGTGTATTGTCCCAATAAGCTGGCATCCATTTAATAATTTGAATTGAAATAAAAAAAATTACACACAATAGGTTTTTATTGCATACTGTTTTATGATGTACAACAATACTGTGGTGCAGATAATTGCTATAAATAGCAGAAAATCCTGCTATTTTAACATAAATAAATAGAATATTCTAAACAAAATAGAATCCATCTCTATTTTCACTTAGTGCTTTAATTTAATTATTTCTTTAACTCAATTTTTCTGTCACCGACTATTTTTTATCCATAATGACAAAACTATATGAACTATAGAGAACTATATCCATAGAATATGATGGGTCAAATATGTGACAAATATAAACACTTTATTAATTGTTCTGTTTCGAAGACAATATAAATGTAATAAGTTACTTTGATGTGTATTTTTTTTTTTTTTTATTAATTTGCTAATCTAATAAAACAAAACAGACAACAAATCTGTGATGATATCCTCTAATTATCAACAGGCAGTTCAAAAGTACAGTGTAATACATTAGCCAAGATTTATCTTCAAACCCAAACAAAACAGATTGCGGTTACTGTTTGTGAGAGACGTCTGTCTGTAGAATGCATCCCATTTCTAATTGTTTTCTAGTCATTTTGAAGTTCGTAGCCTACCCTCAGTAGGCTAATCGTGAAATCTGAAATGTATGGCATACTAAAACTAATGACACTAAAGGCAAATGTTCAAAAAATTTAATCAATTACTCTTTTACAATAAAACATAGAAACAGTGGATTTAAAGGAAAATGCGAACACCGTTGGAGCCTTTTGAGCTTATTGTACTGATTACATGTAAATCATGTGGTTATCGCGCAGGAGATGTCATACACTTGTGCAGAAAGGTTCATTTCTTTTTGACGAGGTTGTTACAAATCCAATTCATACCATCCTGAAAATACACAGAGAAGATGTAGGGAGGTTTAGACGGTGCCTGCAGACTGCTATAATATAATAAGTACAGTGCTACTTGTTTTCTGGTAGTTAGTTGGTTATATCATCTGACCCATTAGCGCCCCCTGCTGCCCCTCACCTGTACACCCTCTCCTGTGACCGCCGAACAGGCCTGGATCTGCCAGACTCGGTCTCTGTACGTGTGCAGGTTCAACCCCTCGGCGATCTCGCTGGCCGGAGACGCAGTACCCAGATCCTGCTTGTTCGCAAAGATGAGGATGGGAACGCCTGCGAGGTTTTCCTCATCCGTCAGCTCTGACAGCTCCTACAGACACACATGTAACACGGTCATTCAAATATAAGTCACACTATATCCAGTGGCCTCCAAAAGTCTGTAGTCAAATGCTGCTATTCTGTCTTCTAATTTGAGTATATTAAATTTCCTGAAGCAAATGTGGGTGACAGTGGGTGAGATGTTGTTGCTAGGCTGTTTTATTTACATAGTTTCGTGACAGGAACACTGAGTGGGCAATTACACAGATAGACATATAGTTAGATAGAAAGATAGATTCAACTTTTAATTAATTAAATGTACAAAATCCTTAAATTGTATGCTTATGTGCAGGTTTGAACAGATTTTGAGTAAAGTATCAGACTTTTGGACCCCAATATGATGTACCCTGTACCGCTAACATACAAGTAACAAACAGCATATGACCTGTGGGAACATTTTAGGAATTGTATTTGCATATGATTTCCTGCCTTACCAATCCTGTTTCCTCAAAGCGCTTCTTGTCAGCGCTGTCTATGACATAAACCTACAGATGAACCAACAAACTTGTTAGTTAGCAAACATTGGCATTTGTTTCGTATTATTGTGCATTCTTTCTGAATGCAGTCACTTCTCACCAATAAATCTGTGTTTTCCAGGTATTTCTTCCAGAAAGGACGGATCTTTCTCTGTCCTCCGATGTCCCACACGTTCAGTTTCATCCCGTGAGAGGCCACGCTTTTGATGTTAAAGCCCTGAAGACATGTTACTGGTCAGCGTCACCCAATATAACTTGTATACTTTGCAAATCAAAAACCTTTTTGAACCTTTGTTTTTAAGAAGTGATCCGGATCATTCATTTTTATGAGGTTCTGTTCGAAACTTTATGTCAGTCAGACAGTTTCTTCTTGTCTAAGTGAATTTCTTGGCCAGGATAAGCTGCAAACTCAACCAGAAGATCTCCACAAGCCTAAACCTGCTGGGTTATGTAGGTTATGTGGTTTTCAGCAGGGCTGGTTTGGTGTGTATTTAGACTCACCTGTGTTGGTGTGATGGTGTTCACATCCTCCGAGGCGAGACACTTGAGCAATGTGGTTTTACCAGCATTGTCCAGACCCAACAGAACTATCCTGAGCTCCAGCTCTGTGGATCCCTTCAGCTTCTGCATCACAGAGAGCAAACCCTAAAACGCACAAAGACCTGCATTATTCAAGCATACCGAGTTCATATATATATATATATATATATATATATATATATATATATATATATATATATATATATATATATATATATATATAGGTTCATATATAGACCTATATATATATATATATATATATATATATATATATGTGTGTGTGTGTGTGTGTGTGTGTGTAAAAATGAACAGAATACAACAAACAACAAACAGGAGTTATGTTTTACTAAAACATGAAATAAAAGATGAAAAAAAGAAAAATTCTAAAATTTAATATAAACTATACATGTTTCAGTTATGACAAAGCAAGACTGTTTTAATTTAAATCCTTACCCTTATGAGTAATAATGATTCTTGCCCAATAAAAAAATTATATAAAATGCAACATTGCCTCATAAAAATGGTCATCATTTTCTACATCGAAGCAGTAAGGAGACAAGCATGCAGGGGTATTTTCTCAAGCACTGATTAAGCCTCATTCTGGGGTAAACAGATTAATATTACTCTAGCACTATGCATTTAAGAAAAAGCTGCAGTTTAAAGTATAGCAGTCAAATTGGTGACTCTTGCACTGTAATCAGACAGAGCTTCTCAGGGTAACCCTGGTCTGCCAGGTCTCATTCATGTGGTTAAGGCTTACAGTAATGAGATTTATCTGGGTCACGTGACCCAGCGCTGATTGCTTAGGCCCCTTTCTTTTTATAAGACAATGCTAATCATCCCAGAACATAGACAAGAAGAACTCAAACCTAAAGTGACAGAATTTATCCAGATTATTGAAGATGCTATGTTTATGTTTATTTGGCAGATGCTGAATCCAAATGAAATTACATTTGCATATCCATTAAGTTAATGCATTCTTCTTCCAAAACCTCCTTATGTAATCTGGTGTAAATTATAGCAGAGATTACTCATTTACTCACAGCTCAAATGTACTGTGGTCATACTACTACTACAGAGAAAGACACAAACATACCTTTGGAGCTTCCCCCATCTCGACTTCTGTCCCGGCCCGGTTCTCTTACATTCTTCTGTTGTCAATGCAGGTTTATGAACATATAATTAAATCACGATAACCACTGCGGACAATTCCTCTCTCATCTTCAGTTGTTGTTAGTGTGAAAGAGAGCTAAAATTGTTAGCTTGTGTTGGACTCTGTCAGTGAGTGTAGAAGACTTGCAGAATGGAGGATTAGAAAAGAAAGAATTAGTGTCTCTCACCTCGCCACCCCCACTGAGACTTTACCCGAATTATCTCCAGCTGTAGATGCTGAAGGGAATCACAGTGACTTACTAACCCTGCTAACTTAGTACTGTTACTAGGTTAAAGGTATAGTTCAGACAAAAATGGAAATTTGCTGAAAATTGACTCAAGTCATCCAATATGTAGAGAGTTTTGCTAAATGATGAGAAATGTAGCATCATATCAGTTGCTCAGCAATGGATCCTCTGCAGTGAATGGGTGCCGTCAGACTGTGAGTCCAAACAGCTGATAAAAACAACACAATAATCCACAAGTAATCCACATGACTCCAGTCCATCAATTGACATCTTGAAAAGTTGCGTTTGTAAGAAATAAATCCATAATTATGATGATTTTAACTTCAAACTGTTACATCAAGCTAAAATATTAATCAATATACAGTATATCTGAATCAGGAGAGAAATATGCACAGTTCAAGGACCAATTACATGCTAAAACAGGTCAAACAGTTCACAAACAGCCGTATGTTGGGGGATTTTGATGTGAGAGACAACAGGAGATGAACTTTTCCACTGAAGGAAGTGTTCATTTGGATTATGGACTCATTTTAGCTAGAAGCGACAGTTTAAAGTAAAAAAAAAAAAAACATCATAATGCTGGAAGTTATTACAAACACACTTACAGCCGTTTATTTTAGAATATGTTAACTGATGGACTGGATTGTGTAAATCACTTGCATTGTGATGTTTTTATCAGCCGTTTGGACTCTCATTCTGACGGCACCCATTTACTGCAGAGGATCCATTGATGAACAAGTGATGTAATGCCACATTTCTCCAAACCTGTTCCCATGAACAAACAAACGTGTCAAAATTGTGACATGCAAGAAAAATTTAATATGTACAGATTAGATTATTTGATATTGGGAAAGTTTGATGGAAAAAGTTGATTGAGGTGATGTTGAGATTTCTTATTTTTTAATGCAAGTTTTTGTATCTTCTCAAATCTTGAAATTATTGTAAAGATGTGAGATACTGGAGTCTTTCTTTTAGGATAACACCAGCAAAAGCAATACTGTAAACAAGAGTCACAATTCGCTCTCTATTTAATTTCATTGCAATGAAAAGGAACAATAAAGATGTTCTCATTTGTGATTTCTCTCAAAATAAACAAATAAATAAATATATTCTCTCACATCTCTCTGAAAATACTAAAACTAATTTACAAAAATCAGCCAAGAATCACCCATATGTCAAAGAACTGACTAAAAAAGGTGCCATAACACAAAGGCACCTTTCACACAGACAGTCTTTACTGGTAAATTACTGTTAAGAGATCCGATGAGATCCTGTAAAAAAACAAGCCATTTCATTCCAAAGCCCTCTGGCCAACGAGTCAACTTCACACCAAATCATTTATCAAACAGACATAACTAAAGCAAGTTTAAAAAACTCCATAGAGTTCATGTTGAAAATTAAATGATTAGTTTATGTTAAACTGAAATCCAAATGGATGGAAATGTATGCAAGTCAGAAACATGAATGTGGGTCTAATGGTTTTTGAGAGTAGAACTGAAAGGGCTCTGATTCAGGAGCTTCAGCGGCAGAAACGCTCTCTCTTTCAGTAGTAGCTGCTGACGGTGTTCACGGTGCTGTCGAAGTTCTGCAGGTTCTGCTGTCTTTGTCTCTTCCTGGCCTGACTCCGAGCTGAGAGAGGAGAGAGTGATGTTATGAAACACAGTAAGACAACGTGCGTCTGTTTATTTGCAGAAGGAGATAAATGTACCTTGTCCTTTCTTGAGCTTGATCTTCATGACTAGTGCAAACAGCATGAGGAGAGCAGCTGCTGCTCCAACACAGATCAGTAAAACCAGCATAAAATCACCATCTGACAGCAGAATAAAAACAAGTGTGACGATAGAAAGATTGTCCACCCATCCTATTTTTTTTTATTTTACTACATTTACTATATTACTATGTTATACCAAATGGTTCACAGAAAGAGTCAGTCAGAAATACTGAGCAGTACAATCACCTTTTACATAAATTGTTATCGTAGAGTTGAAGCTCCCACACATGCTACTAACGTTGCAGCTGATGACTGAGGTTTTCTTAATGCGCTTGATATGAAATGTTTTTGTATTATCTTCTACTTGCTGTAACACATCGTCCTCTAGCCAGCTGATGGAGGCGTTGGGAACATTATGAATGCAGGTCAAAGTCAAGTCCGAATCCTTTTCAACTGAGGTGTAGAAGGGGCAGATGGTCACATTAAAATCTGGGAAGGAGAGCAAAGGATCAAAGGTCATTATACAGTTCATCGTTTTACAAATGATGTTTGACATATGAAGTCATTTCCTTAATCTCTGACAGCACTGATTTGATCAGTGTTTCAGGCATTAATGCACAGCAGGTGTACCTTTTATCGTGCAGTTCTGCAGAACTTCTGGGGAAAGGAGAATTGGAAAAGATTTAATGCATTCTCATAAGCTGAATATTTTTCTCTGATGATTTATTTTGTATTTTTATATTTTCTGAAATTCCTGATTAGTATGGAAGCTTGTTTCTGTTATAGGATAGAAATATTAAAAAGGTTATTGCTACTTTTTACCTCACAATGCAGACTTGTGAGATATAAAGTCAGTTATAAGAAAAATGTCTGAATTATGTGTTGTTGTTGTTTTTTTGTTTGTTTTTTTTATTGCGTGACAAACTTTGAAATAAATTTGAAATTGTGAACATTTTAATTTAAAAAAGAGAAATACCTTTTTTATTTTTATCCTTTGGTAGAAACAAAAAACTGAAATGTGTGAGATTCTAAGGAAATTAAGAATTTAAGGAAAAGAGTATGAATTCAGAATTTATATCTCGCAATTCTAACTTTTTTTCTCATGCAATTTTTAGTTTATATCTTGCAATTCTTGTTTTTTTTTTAAATTTTTTATTCTGTGTTTACATCTCAGAACTTTGAGGAAAAGTGATAATTGTGAAATGCAGAATACATTTGACATATTTCTACCTATAGGTTCATCATCACACAAACACGTAGACTGATCACATGCTTTAGGTTGTCCAATGCCTTCACCTACTGAGAGAGAAAAAGACGATAAAATATACTGGACAAAGTTTTGACCTCACAAAATTTTCAAATGAAGATCATGTATTTATTCTTTTATCATGGGGTGAACTTCCATAACCTGAAGAACTGATCATTTAATTTCAATCTTTCTTGATTACCTCTTCTTACTTGTCTTTTATCGTAAAATAAAAAATGACAGGTTCTTACTGACAATATCCTGAGACACTTTTATTTCTGATATTATCTTCCAGGAAGTGACATTATTTTGGTGGGAAAACAATGGCACAAGCATGTGTTGGTGATGTCTGTGATTGATGTGTATACAGTTAGTCAGTTCCTTTTGTAGTTATTTCATATAATTCATGGTCCGTGTTGGGGAGTAACTAGTTACTTTAAGTTAATTTAATTACAAAATAAATACAACTTTAATCAGTTACAGTTACTAAGAAAAAATGTGTAATTAAATTGCAGTTACTTATGAAAATGTTAACGATTACAAAGGGGATTACATATGAATATTTACACACATCCACATACAGATTTAATTGATTTCTTTCCCAAATTGCACTGACTACTCTGAGAAGTACAGCCCTATAATTAATACATTTCTGCGATGCGGAAACACAGTCTGGGCTGAGTTTCCCAAAATCTTTGTAAGCCTAAGAATTTGCACTTGAAAATTATCATAGATCTACGGGTACAAATGGTAAATAAATACAAATACAAATGGTAATCCATTTGCAAAAAAAAAAAAAAAAAAACCTGGTTACTGTACTTTTTACTATAATAAAAGCGTGGGCAATTATTGTAAGGGATAAACATTACTCATGTATTAGGATTTTTCTATAAAGATATTGTTAGATATGTACTTACTTTGACGTGTGCAATTTAGAAAGTATAGTTTTGTTAAATCTTGAGCATTAAAGTCATGAGTGAAATACTGTAGATATCAGGGCAAAATAAATAGACTGAAAAGAAAAATGGAAGTGAAGGTGTAGTTCAGGAAAGAACTTTTAATTATTTTGGATGTCCCCAACTTAAAGATTTAAACCTTTTTTTTTTAATGTCACGTCCATTCAAACAAAATTTGTCCATGTTTCAGAATTTGTTTGTATGAGCTTTCCCAGCCCAAAATATTTTTCCCAGGTAGTCCACCTCTCATGGAAATTAATGGCACAGAAATGTGGTTTGATTTACATAGGCCTACTGATGCTAGCAGTGTTTAAATGTACATGAACACACAAACACTTCATGAGCATTTGACTTATTCTGAGAAACTATCATCATATCATATACAAAGAGACAATATGTTTAAAAAAAAAACACCATTATTTCAGGAGTTTAGTACACAGAAAGGATTTATGCTTATTAGATAACCGTATCTGAGTTGATGTATATGCTTGTATTTATTATTATTTTTTAATTAAATATTTTCCCCCAATTATTGTTAGATGCAGTGTTTCATGTTATGCAAAATTTTGGTTTCGATAACAGTACCAGTAAAAAAAAAAGTTATGATTTGAAATCTGCATTGAACTTCAGATCAATCTCACAGTAAAAGGCAGTACTAAAGTCTGATTTTGTGGTGGATGTGTTCAAATTTGCTCATCTTAATTCAAGTGATGAAGGATGGTGAAAGTCTAACAGTTTTGAGCGCTACTGTAAGGTTAAACAGTTGAAAATATACATTCATTAGACATTTTGAAAAGTAATCAAAAAGTAACCAAAAGTAATACATTACTTCAATAAAGTAATTGAAAAAGTTACACTACTATTACATTTTAAATAAGGTAACTTGTAATCTGTAACCTATTACATTTCCAAAGTAACCTTCCCGACACTGTTCATGGTTCAAAACATGGTTAAATGTTCCATCCTCGTGTAAGATAACTTTTAATCCCTCACCATTGTCATTATTATTAATTATAACTGAAACTAAAACCACTAAAAGCATATTCATTACTTGAAATGAAATAAATCTCAACTAAAAATAAAATGTAAAAAAACCTGGAAAAATAAAACAAGGCACTTCTCTAAAATACTAAGTTTATAGTTTAAAAAAATGAATAAAAATATATTGACATTTTGTAAAAAAAAAAAATTAAAAAAAAAAAAAATTAAAAAAAAAAAAAAAAAAAAAAAAAAAAATATATATATATATATATATATATATATATATATATATATATATATATATATATATATATATGAACGAATAAAATGACAAAAAAAGACAGCAACTACAAAATGACTAAAACTTTCACTAAAATGAAAATGAAAACAGACAATAAATGCCTCTCACTGACTGAGCGATAGCAGACTTCAGGTTAGGTTTCATTTTTTCCGACATGAAACAATTCTTTCATCTTGTCATTGTGTAAAGTACTGTACAGTATAAAACTATAATTAATAAAGCTGAAGTGTCTTAGCTTGAGAGCAGAGCATATTGAAATACTCACAGAGATGAAGACAGACGGAGATGAGCAGAGTTCTGCTAAACCCTCTCATGATCGATTGTCCTGACATGAGACAAGGATGATACAAAAATTCAAAATCAAGACAGAAATATGATGGGAGTTTTATGTCATTTGACATCTGCTCTTACTTAATTCTATCATATTTCCCCATTTTTAAGAAACTAAGAACATATAAATAGTGTATGATTTACTTTAACAATTTAACATTTTTCTCACAGAATGATAATGTATAAATTCCACAATCAGTTACAAAGAAGCCGCAAGTGCCATTGAATTAAAAGTGCATTGTGGTATTATTAGTATTTGGTATTTAGTAGTATTCAGTATATTAGTAGTATTTTTTTGTAAAACATACCCAATCTCTATATACAAGATATTGACATTTATATTTAATTAAATTTACAACAAAGGATCATTTTTACAATGTATAGGAACTTCTATAAAAGTAAAGATGTGTTCATTTATAGCTTTATTACAAATGGCATTAAAACAGAGTCCCAAATGACACACACATTCTCTCTTTTATAGAAAAATAACTAATGCTAATAAAATATAGTCTTTTACCTGATGTTTTAAGGTTGTGTGTTTCAGATGTGAAGGAGTGAGTGTCTCTGACAGAAGAGCTCTGTTCATGGACATATTTACACTCAGATATACACACATATAATCATGCAAATTGCCTCAGGCCTCTGACTATTTTGCTTAAAGTGATGCACGCAGGACTCTAGAGCTGTTGAATATATGACATAAACTGTCTGGATATCCGTGTTTCATTTGACATGTAAATTTAGTTCGTTTCAAAACCATGTGTAATAAAATTAAAGATATGATTAAATTTACAGACCTCTATTTACGCCATAGAATACAAGTTGTGTACTAATCTAGAAAATATTATATTGTAATTAAAAAAGTTATGCTAGGCATTTGTTCTCAGAATCAACATAATATGCATAAAGTAATATACATAAAACCTCTTAAACGTTTTTTACTTTTACAACTGTATAAAGAAATAACAAACCTGATAGAAAGACTGCCATCAAATGCCCTAAACACACTAAAGGCATTAATCATTGTCATGCTATGAACTGCAATAAATCATTTCTGTTTGTTGGTTTGTTTTTCTGTTTAAAGCACACTGCTGTGTACAGCTCATGTAAATCAACCGAGAAGGCCAAAGAACACATTTTAATCACCACAATTACCTTAATGTTAATTAAATGGCGCCTCACAGAGGAAATGTCATGTTTCACTGTAGGCTAAATAAACACAGTATCATATTTCAGAAATTTTATACCACGATCTAAGCAGCTAAATAACAAAATGCTTTAAAAAATAGTTTTTAGCAAGCACTGTAAAAAATATGCCCATATAAAGATCTTGTATTAAAATAATTATAATAATAACCTCATGTAGCCTTCTGCAGCCGGCAGGGGGAGACACTGTATGCACTTTCTGCATTATTTTGATCCAGAATTTGCTATTTTAATTTAATTTAATTTCTGCACCGATCACGCTCATTTAAAGTGACAGCACACTTTTGATAGACAAAATAAGTATGAATTCACAAAAAACTAAAACAAACAAACAAACAAACAAACACACACACACACACAAAACCTAAAGCGTTTTAACATAATATGAAACATAAAAAATGTGTAGAAGATTTACCCAATTAAACTTGTGTTTAATTATTCAGTTTTGATGAAAGTGTGGTGTGGCCTAATAAAGGCTATATATTTAAAAAGAGCATGTTCCAATGACTGAAAGGATGAATGATTGTTTTTTGTTGTTATTGTTTACCATTTATATGCCACTTACCGAGTTAACAAACTCGGAAGACTTCAAAACTTCAAAACAGGCTTATAACTGTCCAACTTCTAAAAACATATTTATAGTTGTCTTTGTAAAGAATTATGTGTCTTTGGAGTCGCTGTGCAAGCGCTTTCACTGTAATTGAATACTCTCGCGAGTCTGACGCTGACGCGAAGCTCACTCTCGCGGCCTAAAATGCGTAAAGTTGAGGCGCATCAAACGCACGCCGTCTCTTGTGTTCTCGACTGCAGGTATAATGGTGGCGATTAGAGGTTTAAGCCAAAGCTTCTCTCGGCTGGCCAGAGAGATCTTTCTGCTCTGATTAACTGCACGTGACATCACAGTATGAAATATTTTTGATTTATGTCCAAATGAAAGGACCTAGAGTTTTCATTGTGCAAGTTTTCAGGCCTGTTGTTATACTGTGTAGGAACCAAGAAACTGGTGGTTTTACTGTTCAGTGATTTTTTTTTTCTTCTTCTAGGCTTGATTGTGTTTATGGAGTGCAACATTTTGTTAATGCTTCGTAAAAAAAAAAAAAAAAATTGCTTGATTCCATACTGCTCTGTCCGTTCTCCGAGAAAGAAACAGGCTGATCATTTCCTTCTTTTATGAAGCCCCTCCCCCAGAAATAGATACTTATAATAGTAATATACAGTTTTATCCTGATTAAAGCTTTAATACAGAACGGCAACTGCACGGGCGTCCATGTTTAATGCTTCTCCTAGCTATTTAAAAATAATTGCATAATTGTAACAGTTCTTTGCTGGAGCTGAGCTGATTGAGAGAGAGATGCAGATCAGGATCACATATTAACCCTTAGGGGACTAAGCCCTTTTTGGTCCGTTTTCTCTATTTTTACATTTCGGCTTATAAACCATATGTAATGAGGATGGACCACCATGTATTTGGTATCAATGGATTCAGAAGACCGTAAGCTACCATAAGCATGCATGCAATATGTCTATAAAGGAAGTATGAGTGAAAAATTGTACAATAAACTAGAGAATTTCAAAGACGAAAATTAGATTTTTGTCATTTATTACTGAAAATCCTACCTCACACAACAATAGTTAAAAGTTTTTGACCCAAAAATATATTTTTCAAACTCTTTGCTTGACAGAAATGGGTTAATGTTCAATCAAATGTGTAAAGAACAATTAAATAATTAACTTTATTTACAAACAGTCCTAGGCGTTTTTTTTTTTTTTTTGGGGGACTAAGCCCTTTTTGGTCTGTTTTCTCTATTTTTATATTTGGGCTTATAAATCATATGTAAAGGAGATGACACACCCTGTGTTTGGTATCTATGGATTCAGAAGACCCTAAGCTACCAT
Organism: Carassius auratus; assembly: GCF_003368295.1. NCBI lineage: Eukaryota > Metazoa > Chordata > Actinopteri > Cypriniformes > Cyprinidae > Carassius > Carassius auratus. The sequence goes on along the minus strand of NW_020527631.1, from coordinate 17,747 downwards.
ATGCATGCATGCAATATGTTTATACAAAGGAAGTATGAGTGAAAAATTTTACAATAAACTAGAGAATTTCAAAAACGAAAATTAGATTTTTTTCATTTATTACTGAAAAACACACAATATAGAACAGTTTTTGAACAAAGAAAATATATTTTTTCAAACTCTTTGCTTGACAGAAATGTGTTATTGTTTAATCAAATGTGTAAAGAACAATTCAATAATTAACTTTTTTAAAAAACAGTCCTAGGCATGCCAGTGAGCAAAGCAAGGCCTCTCCAGGCCTTTCCAGTAATTGTTCCAGAGTTTGTTCTGCCGTAAATCTTTTACTGCTTGCCATTTTGATAAAACAATTCTGTAATAATGCTGTATCTCTCTCGAATTTATCTCTTTGTGCTCGCTAACACTCCGATTGCTTTCTGCTTTCTCCACGTGATGCTGATTCTCCGATCGCTCGAATTTAGCTCTTTGTGCTCGCTAATACTCCGATCGCGTTCTGCTTTCTCCACCCTGATGCTGATTCTCTGAACGCTTATTGATTATATGTCTTTTACTTTCGTCCAGCCAGCTTTTACAAGGCTACAGCAGAGCTACAGAGTCCTCTGAATCGCTAGAAGACATAACCTTCCTCTGATTGGGTTAGAAAAAGACTCCTCCCAGCGGCAATTTTTCCATTGGCTGTTGCTTGTTAAATCTGCTTAGCACAATCTTTTCATTGGCCTGTTTACGCAGTGGTATTGCGCAATAAGGGAAGTGTTTAATATACAAACTGGACACCGCTGTTTTCAGCGGAATCTGAGGAAGACGGCAAAAAAAACCGCATCTCTCTAGCATTAATAGTTTTTGAGATAACTACACATTTGTAAAAGTATGCCATTTTGGGCGGTACCGCCCAATCCGTCCCCAGAGGGTTAAGAACTGCTGCTTTAGAACATTGATTTTGAAACTTGTGAATCCATTAGAATCATTAGAAAACAGAATCGAGATTGATATGTGAACAGATTTTTAATTGCACCTCTAGTTTTCTCTTCCTCTTCTCTAAAGCAGCACAGCATGGACTTGCCCCCTTTGCTGCCTTTTCCCGAGGGCAGGGTTTATCTGGGTTTGTGATGTCACGAACCCAGGAAGTAACTCGTTGTAGTCCCAAACAGCTGTTTTTGTAGGCATTAAACTGCCATAATTTTCTGCCATGAACTTTCAGGTTCGTAACTTTGCAGATATTATTTATGCTCAAACAGCAACATTACACACTAATTAACATTTAAAAAGTGAAATAGCAATAAACCACTTTAAGTGGATAAGCGCAGGGGTGGATGGGCCTTAACGTAGTTCTCATACCACACAAAGGGTTGCTTACATAAAAAAAAAAGGTTTAGTCAGAGTAACCACAGTTCCTCTTGTGGTGTGTTGCTATGGTAAGACTTCCCTTTGAAACAGGAAATGACAGCGCTGTAAAAAGTGCAGCAGCGTAGCTCTTTAGGGAAACAAGTTTAGAGCGACGACTTTGGTGTGGGCACAGTCGACCCTACACTGATGTGGCCATGTCCAAGAGAATGAACACTCTGGCAGTGCCAGCGGGTCAGATGGTAAGTCTGGTTCAGGCCTACTGATGGTTTTTCTCCAGATCAGAGATTCAGCTTCACTGATTGGTTCAGTTGAATGGGTGCGTGAAAGTGTGCGTGTTATGTGTTATGTGTCATGTGTTTTAATCTTCTGTATAGCTTTATATTAAATTTAAATCAATTAATATTTACAGACATAAGTGAGCGGTTTGATTTGAGGAGTCTCAAATATGTTTCTGTTTATTGATCACAGTTGTTTTCTTCTGGTTGTTTGGTCTTGGGACAGTTTTCCAACAACAGTCATAGGAGACTTTGCATTTGCAAATTGGCCTGTGTGTGTTTGATTTGGGGACAAAGTTGTCCCCTGAAGTTCAGCTGAATCTGATATAGCAGCGTTAGTCTAGGGATGTCTTCAGAGGCAAAGATGATTCATAAATTGGAATTAGGTCATTGGTTCAGTTCCAGGGGAATGCGTAACCTGATAAGATGCATCGCTTGAATGCAATGTTAATTGTTTAGGACAAGTGTCTGCCTAATGCACACAAGTAAACATGAAACTAAATATTCAACAATGTTTTCTTTTAGGTAAAAGTTTGTTCATGGGAACAGATTTAGAGAAATGTAGCATCACTTGCTCACTATTGGATCCTCTGCAACGAATGGGTGCCGTCAGAATGAGAGTCTAAACAGCTGATAAAAACACCATGATAAACCTCAATTAATCCACACAACTCCCGTCCATCATTTAAAATCTTGTCAAATGAGAAGTTGTGTGTTTGCAAGAAACAAATCCATCAAAATGTTTTTAACTTTAAACCAGTGATCCTCCAGGGACAAAGTCATTTAAGTCTGTAGTGTAGCAATTAGCTTTATTTAAAATTGTGCTCCTTTAGATAGCCATGTAAATATATGTGCATTTAGCTATATTTTTGGGGGAAACTCTCCCTAGAAGTGCACTAAGTCTTACGTAAAAAAAATAATAAATAAATATATATATATATGTAGTTATAGTTTGGAGATATTATAATTATCTTAATAATAGTAATAAAATATTTATGGTGTCTTTATTTAGATGGCTTGTCAAATCGTGTGTTTAAGAAGAAAAGCGACTGCATGATGAGCCGCTGAGAAAATCTGCATTTTGTAATTGTGTCTCCACATTGTTTCCATGACAATGACATGTCATGTCTCCTAATGATTTTATTTTTTAACGTCAAACACACCCATTTCCTGTGTGAGTGTACAGCTCAGAAAAAAACCATGCAGCTGTTAAAACGTTTTCCTGTGATGCGTTAATTCATGACTGTGACTCTACAGGCCTCCATTGATTTCATGCTAGACTGATTGTTTATTTGCTCTTGCAGACCCAGGCGGTCTCTGATGGGGGTAAGTGTTATTTCTTTCAAAACGTTCTGTTCACGTCAGTCTTGTTCTTCTATCACAAGAGGGTCACCCAGTGCATCATGTCAACCCCTTAAACTTCTTTTCTGTTTTCATCTCTAACTGTCATTTCCACACAGAGCTCAACTTCAAGTTATCCAGTCGTGGAAGCAGCTCCAGCCTATCAGAGAACTCGAGCAGGTCAGGTGGTCCTCAAGGTGCTGATGGTCCAGCCAGTCGGGTGGTCAGCTGGGCGGTATGTTTCGAACGCCTGCTTGAAGACCATGTTGGTGTGCGATACTTTACCGTAAGTTTTTATGCTCCTCGTCACGATCTCTGACTGCTTTAACCGTGTAAAGCTTACTCTAAGATACCTATATGCAAATTCCAAAGGCCTCTAAACCTCTAAAGGCTGAAAAACCTGTTGTACACAATCTACAACAAGCAAGTAAAAGGTATTTTAGTGTAATTGTGCAAACATCCACCTTCATCTTGTGGTTGACGTGTCTTTTATGCTGTGAAATTTTGTTGTTTTTATAGTGTTTGTAATGTTTAATTAATAAATTTTACTTTTATATGTACGGTATATATACTTGATTATCCAGGCATTATTTAGAAAAACGAGTGAGTCTCAAATATGATCATTAGGCTTTTGAGGAACCTTTATTTGTTTATCTCATAACATTGCATAATATATTTTGATCATCAAACAAGGTATTTAAATGTCATCTTAACAAGACACATTATTGGAGATATAGAGTGACCACTGTTATCTATATCATTTTATGTAAATATATTTTACGTTGTTTTAAAGATCTCATTAATTGACGTTACAAGCTTCAGAATTGCATCACTTTTTGATCATATAATTTTCAGCATCTGCACCAAATTGCACATTTTTGCTTAGTACGGGCCTTGAATATAATTGAGGCGTTTTTTCTACAAGTGTGAGCTCCATATTCTCACTTATATATAGTTTCCATGAGCATTCAGAGATATACGACACCATATATACAAGATTTATGTCATTGATAGGGATTGTGAGTTAAACAAACTTCTTGACTGTGAAAATGATATGAACGCTATTGCTTTTCAAGCGATATCTGTTCTCCTCTGATATAAAATGACACAATTTGTGTTTTTATTTGTGTGTGTGTGTGTGTGTGTGTGTGTGTTGTTGACAGTGGCATTATACATCAGCATAATAAATTATTTATTATGTGTCCAAGCAGTTGATCAGGATTTCAGGTTATTAAAACTACTTTTATGTGTCAGGATGTATCAAGTTAATTACAAATGTTATTCCGGGTGTGAAAAAAAGAAAGCATTCATTTGTAAAAACACATTGACACCTACAGCTTCTGTGAATTACGTGTGTGAATCATTGAAGTTGTTTTGTTTTTTTCCTCTTTCTTTTGGTCTGACGGCAAACGTGTCTCACAGGAGTTTCTCAAATCAGAGGTTAGTGCGGAGAATATCCTGTTCTACCAAGCCTGTGAAAAGTTCAAGAAAATCCCACCCACTAGACTGGAAGAGGTATGTGACTTTATTATTAAGTTGGCTTGAAAAAGCCAACTTACTGATCTACTATTTAATCTTATTATTAAGTTGGCTTGAGAAAGCCAACTTACTGATATTCTATTTAAACTTATTAAGTTGGCTTGAGAAAGCCAACTTACTGATATTCTATTTAAACTTATTATTATTATTCTTCTGAGACAAAATTATCAACTCTAACTCCTCCTAGAGCTTTAACTCTACAGACTCCAAACTCGGACCAGCTCTTCAGACTGATCTCGCCGGGTGTGCTATATCTTTTCTAACTGATCGGACTTACGGTTTTCATAAAAATAACGATTAAATATCATAAAAATCCCATAGACTTACATTGAAAAGCCTCTGCTCAACTGAACATTCCGTCAAACTCCAACTGTCAAAAATTCAAATCTAAACACACTGAAGCCCATTAGACTCAATCAGACTAACCTATGTACTATTACTAACCCATTCAAACTCATTCAAACTTATCTATCTATCTATCTATCTATCTATCTATCTATCTATCTATCTATCTATCTATCTATCTATCTATCTATCTATCTATCTATCTATATTCAAACTAATCTATCTATCTATCTATCTATCTATAATCATCAAACTCTATCTTTCTTCTGACTCTATCTATCTATCTATCTATCTATCTATATTCAAACTCATCTATCTATCTATCTATCTATCTACTAACTGTTTCTATCTATCTATCTATCATCAAACTCATCTATCTATCTATAATCAAACTCATATATCTATCTATCTATCTATCTATCTATCTATCTATCTATCTATCTATCTATCTATCTATCTATCTATCTATCTATAATCAAACTCATCTATCTATAATCAAGCTCATCTATCTATCTATCTATCTATCTATCTATCTATCTATCTATCTATCTATCTATCTATCTATCTATCTATCTATAATCAAACTCATCTATCTATCTATCTATAATCAAACTCATCTATCTATCTATATATCTTTCTATCTATCTATCTTCAAACTCATCTATCTATCTATCTATCTATAATCAAACTCATCTATCTATCTATCTATCTATCTATCTATCTATCTATCTATCTATCTATCTATCTATCTATCTATCTATAATCAAACTCATCTATCTATCTATAATCAAACTCATCTATCTATCTATCTATCTATAATCAAACTCATCTATCTATCTATATATCTTTCTATCTATCTATCTTCTGACTCCTATCTATCTATCTATCTATCTATCTATCTATCTATCTATCTATCTATCTATCTTCTGACTGTTTCTATCTATCTTCTGACTGTTTCTATCTATCTATCTATCTATCTATCTATCTATCTATCTATCTATCTATCTATCTATCTATCTATCTATCTATCTATCTATCTATCTATCTATCTATCTATCCTAACAACATGTTAATCATGCTAAAATCATGCTAGCAACATGCTAATCATGCTAAAATCATGCTAGCAACATGCTAGTCGCATGCTAATCATGCTAAAATCATGCTAGCAACATGGTAATCATGCTAAAATCATGCTAGCAACATGCTAGTCGCATGCTAATCATGCTAAAATCATGCTAGCAACATGGTAATCATGCTAAAATCATGCTAGCAACATGCTAGTCGCATGCTAATCATGCTAAAATCATGCTAGCAACATGGTAATCATGCTAAAATCATGCTAGCAACATGCTAGTCGCATGCTAGTCATGCTAGAGACATGCTAGCAACATGCTAATCATGCTAAAATCATGCTAGCAACATGCTAGTCGCATGCTAATCATGCTAAAATCATGCTAGCAACATGCTAGTCGCATGCTAATCATGCTAAAATCATGCTAGCAACATGCTAATCATGCTAAAATCATGCTAGCAACATGCTAGTCGCATGCTAATCATGCTAAAATCATGCTAGCAACATGCTAATCATGCTAAAATCATGCTAGCAACATGCTAGTCGCATGCTAGTCATGCTAGAGACATGCTAGCAACATGCTAATCATGCTAAAATCATGCTAGCAACATGCTAGTCGCCTGCTAATCATGCTAAAATCATGCTAGCAACATGCTAATCATGCTAAAATCATGCTAGCAACATGCTAATCATGCTAAAATCATGCTAGCAACATGCTAATCATGCTAAAATCATGGTAGGAACATGCTAGTCGCTACTAATCATGCTAAAATCATGCTAGCAACATGCTAATCATGCTAAAATCATGGTAGGAACATGCTAGTCGCATGCTAATCATGCTAAAATCATGCTAGCAACATGCTAATCATGCTAAAATCATGCTAGCAACTTGCTAGTCGCATGCTAATCATGCTAGAGACATGCTAGCAACATGCTAATCATGCTAAAAATCATGCTAACAACATGCTAATCATGCTAAAACCATGCTAGCAACATGCTAGTCGCATGCTAATCATGCTAAAATCATGCTAGCAACATGTTAATCATGCTAAAATCATGCTAGCAACATGCTAGTCGCATGCTAGTCATGCTAGAGACATGCTAGCAACATGCTAATCATGCTAAAATCATGCTAGCAAAATGCTAGTCGCATGCTAATCATGCTAGAATCATGCTAGCAACATGCTAATCATGTTAAAATCATGCTAGCAACATGCTAATCATGTTAAAATCATGCTAGCAACATGCCAGTCGCATGCTAATCATGCTAAAATCATGCTAGCAACATGCTAGTCGCATGCTAATCATGCTAAAATCATGCTAGCAACATGCTAGTCGCATGCTAATCATGCTAAAATCATGCTAGCAACATGCTAGTCGCATGCTAATCATGCTAAAATCATGCTAGCAACATGCTAGTCGCTAGTCGCATGCTAATCATGCTAAAATCATGCTAGCAACATGGTAATGTTAGATGTTTATCTCTCTATCCATCTATATTAAAACTAATCTATCTATCTATCTATCTATCTATCTTCAAACACTATCTTCAAACTCTATCTATCTACCTATCTATCTTCAAACTTTATCTATCTATCTATATTCAAACTCTATCTATCTATCTATCTATCTATCTATCTTCAAACTCTATCTATCTATCTATCTCAGACTGAAAACCGTCAAACTTAAAACTTTTTAAACTTCTTAAACTTTTCAAACTTTTCAAACTTTTCAGACTTTCTGGTCAGGCTTTCTCAAGCCAACTTAAAGTTTGTCTTGACGAACTTTTTTATCTAGTTAGTGGTGCTTGCCGGAGGCAAAGCATCACTATTACTATGCTCCGTACTTATTATTAGTGGTGCTTGCCATAGGCAAAGCATCACTATTATTATCTCACATACTTATTATTAGTGGTGCTTGCCGGAGGCAAAGCACTACTACTATTATCTCACATACTTATTATTATTATTATTCTTCCGTACAAATTTCGGCGCGTAACTAGTCCCGCAGTTTTCGTCACAGACCAACGAAACAGGCGTCAAATCGTGCGGCCTATTCGGGAATGGTGTGCTATGACTTTTATAAGCGATCGGGCGTACGATGTTCGTACACCGGGCGAAATATCGGCCGAAAAATCGCATAGACAATGCATTACGGCCAACTTTGACGAATCGTAGCGCAGAGAGAGAATTTCGCAGAAACATGTGAATCACCACATTTGGAGAGGCTATCAAGCTGTGCGAGAGGATACCTCGCAGAGGCGTACAAGTTGTACCCCTGGGGCGCTAGAGACCCCCAAAGTTCCCCATAGACATACTATGGTGAGGGATCGCCCATGAAACAGTGTGTTTTTCCTACTATGGGAAGTTACACAGGGATTTTGTATTGAACATAACTCAGGATGACAGTGTCATAGAGACAAGGGGGTGGGCTCATTTGAATCAGGCAACCAATCAGTCTCTCAGGATCACTGTGAATCTATCAAGCCACGCCCTAGCAACCATATAGAGCGCCATAGCAACAAGCCCCATAGACTTCCATTGAAAAAGATCAAATGAATAACTTTGGATAGAAGTGTCATAGAAACATGAGGGTGGGCTCGTTTGACTCGGGCAGCAAACGGCCAATCATGTATCTCCTTCATGACAACCTAGCCACGCCCTAGCAACCATTAAGAGCTACCTGGCAACCAAAATCCAAAGATAGATATCTTAACATCTGAAAGACATAGAAGCATGGGGGTTGGTTTATATTAGCAAGCAACCAATGGAGTATCATCATTGGCAGCTGCCAGGCCACTCCCTAGCAACCAAACACAGTACCCTAGCAACCGTTTTGCAAGATCTATATCTCTGCATCAGAACATCGTAGAGGCATGGGGGTTGGTTTATATTGACAAGTAGACTTTGGAGTATCACCATTGGCAGCTGCCAAGCCACTCCATAGCAACCAAATGGAGTACCCTAGCAACCGTTTTGCACGACCTATATCTCTGCATCAGAACATCGTACAGACATGGCGGTTGGATATTTTGACTCATGCTAGCACACTGGACTTCCAACATGCTAGTCATGCTAGCAGTGATTAGCTACATGCTAATAGTGATTAGCTAAGTGCTCAAATGGGCTAAGAACTCTATAATAACTACATAGTGACCATCTGTGACAACTACCGACCACCTAGTAACATCATAGCAACCACCCAGGAGACCATAGCAACTGCCTAGCAACCAGCCAAAACACCCTAGCAACCGCCTAGCAACACCTTAGCAACCCCCCCAAGTACCGTAGCAACTGCCTAGCAACCACCCAGGTTACCATAGCAACCGCCCTAGCAACCACCCCGGGTACCCTAGCAACCACATAGCAACACCCTAGCAACCGCCCTGATTACCCTAGCAACCACCCTGGGTACCTTAGCAACGGCCCTAGCAACCATCATGGGGACCCTAGCAACCGCCCTAGCAACCACCCCGGGTACCCTAGCAACCACATAGCAACACCCTAGCAACCGCCCCGATTACCCTAGCAACCACCCTGAGTACCCTAGCAACGGCCCTAGCAACCATCATGGGGACCCTAGCAACCGCCCTAGCAACCACCCCGGGTACCCTAGCAACCACATAGCAACACCCTAGCAACCACCCCGATTACCCTAGCAACCACCCTAGGTACCCTAGCAACGGCCCTAGCAACCATCATGGGGACCCTAGCAACCGCCCTAGCAACCACCCCTGGTACCCTAGCAACCACATAGCAACACCCTAGCAACCACCCCAATTACCCTAGCAACCACCCTGGGTACCCTAGCAACGGCCCTAGCAACCATCATGGGGACCCTAGCAACCGCCCTAGCAACCACCCCGGGTACCCTAGCAACCACATAGCAAGACCCTAGCAACCATTCAGATTACCCTAGCAACCACCTTGGGTACCTTAGCAACCATCATGGGGACCCTAGCAACCGCCCTAGCAACCACCCAGGGTACCTTAGCAACCACCGTAGCAACCTCATTGCAACAACCTAGCAACATGGCGCCAAGTTTTGCCACTGCAAGCACCACTCACATTTTCTTCAGGAAATGTACCTTCTAGTTCTTCTTCTTACTTCTTCCGTACAAAACTTCGGCGCGTAACTCGTCCCGCAGTTTTTGTCACAGACCAACGAAACAGGCGTCAAATCGTGCGGCCTATTGAGGAGAGGTGTGCTATGACTTTTATAAGCGATCGGGCGTACGATGTTCGTACAGCGGGCGAAAAAATGGCCGAAAAACGTCCCATAGGAAATGCATTACTGAAAACTTTGACGGATTATAGCACAGAGAGGGAATTTCGTAGAAAAACGTAAATCACCACATTCGGAGAGGCTATCAGGCTGTGCGAGAACATACCTCACAGAGGGGTAAAAGTTGTACCCCTGGGGTGCTAGAGACCCCCAAATTTGCCCCATAGACATATTATGGTGAGGGATCGCCCATGAAACACTGTGTTTTTCCTACTATGGGAAATTACATAGGGATATTGTATTGAACATAACTCGGCATCACAGTGTCATAGAGACAAGGGGGTGGGCTCATTTGAATCAAGCAACCAATCAGACTCTCAGGATCATTATGAAGCTATCAAGCCACGCCCTAGCAACCATATAGAGCACCATAGCAACAAGCCCCATAGACTTCCATTGAAAAAGATCAAATGAATAACTTTGGATAGAAGTGTCATAGAAATATGAGGGTGGGCTCCTTTGACTCGAGCAGCAAACGGCCAATCACGTATCACCTTCAAGACTTCCTAGCCACGCCCTAGCAACCATTAAGAGCTACCTAGCAACCTAAATCCAAAGATAGATATCTTAACATCTGAAAGACATAGAAGCATGGGGGTTGGTTTATATTGTCAAGCAGACTTTGAAGTATCATCATTGGCAGCTGCAAGGCCACTCCCTAGCAACCAACCAGAGTACCCTAGCAACCATTTTTCAAGGCCAATATCTCTGTATCAGAACATTGTACAGACATGGGGGTTGGTTTAAATTGGCAAGTAGCCTTTGGAGTATCATCATTGGCAGCTGCCAAGCCATTCCATAGCAACCAAACGGATTACCCTAGCAACCGTTTTGCACGACCTATATCTCCGCATCAGAACATCGTACAGACATGGCGGTTGGATTTTTTGACTCGTGCTAGCACACTGGACTTCCAACATGCTAGTCATGCTAGCAGTGATTAGCTACATGCTAATAGTGATTAGCTAAGTGCTCAAATGGGCTAAGAACTCTATAATAACTACATAGTGACCATCTGTGACAACTACCAACCACCTAGTAACATCATAGCAACCACCCAGGAGACCATAGCAACTGCCTAGCAACCAGCCAAAACACCCTAACAACCGCCTAGCAACAGCTTAGCAACCACCCCAAGTACCGTAGCAACTGCCTAGCAACCACCCAGGTTACCATAGCAACCGCCCTAGCAACCACCCCGGGTACCCTAGCAACCACATAGCAACACCCTAGCAACCACCCCGATTACCCTAGCAACCACCCTGGGTACCCTAGCAACGGCCCTAGCAACCATCATGGGGACCCTAGCAACCGCCCTAGCAACCACCCCGGGTACCCTAGCAACCACCCCGATTACCCTAGCAACCACCCTGGGTAACCTAGCAACGGCCCTAGCAACCATCATGGGGACCCTAGCAACCGCCCTAGCAACCACCCCGGGTACCCTAGCAACCACATAGCAACACCCTAGCAACCTACCCGATTACCCTAGCAACCACCCCGGGTACCATAGCAACCACATAGCAACACCCTAGCAACCACCTCGATTACCCTAGCAACGGCCCTAGCAACCATCATAGGGACCCTAGCAACCACCCTAGCAACCACACCTTAGCAACAGGGTGCAGAGTTTTGCCACTGCAAGCACCACTCACATTTTCTTCAGGAAATGTACCTTCTAGTTAGTGGTGCTTGCCATAGGCAAAGCATCACTATTATTATCTCACATACTTATTATTCTTCTTCTTACTTCTTCCGTACAAAACTTCGGCGCGTAACTCGTCCCGCAGTTTTTGTCACAGACCAACGAAACAGGCGTCAAATCGTGCGGCCTATTGAGGAGAGGTGTGCTATGACTTTTATAAGCGATCGGGCGTACGATGTTCGTACAGCGGGCGAAAAAATGGCCGAAAAACGTCCCATAGGAAATGCATTACTGAAAACTTTGACGGATTATAGCACAGAGAGGGAATTTCGTAGAAAAACGTAAATCACCACATTCGGAGAGGCTATCAGGCTGTGCGAGAACATACCTCACAGAGGGGTAAAAGTTGTACCCCTGGGGTGCTAGAGACCCCCAAATTTGCCCCATAGACATATTATGGTGAGGGATCGCCCATGAAACACTGTGTTTTTCCTACTATGGGAAATTACATAGGGATTTTGCATTGAACATAACTCGGCATCACAGTGTCATAGAGACAAGGGGGTGGGCTCATTTGAATCAAGCAACCAATCAGACTCTCAGGATCATTATGAAGCTATCAAGCCACGCCCTAGCAACCATATAGAGCACCATAGCAACAAGCCCCATAGACTTCCATTGAAAAAGATCAAATGAATAACTTTGGATAGAAGTGTCATAGAAATATGAGGGTGGGCTCTTTTGACTCGAGCAGCAAACGGCCAATCACGTATCACCTTCAAGACTTCCTAGCCACGCCCTAGCAACCATTAAGAGCTACCTAGCAACCTAAATCCAAAGATAGATATCTTAACATCTGAAAGACATAGAAGCATGGGGGTTGGTTTATATTGTCAAGCAGACTTTGAAGTATCATCATTGGCAGCTGCAAGGCCACTCCCTAGCAACCAACCAGAGTACCCTAGCAACCATTTTTCAAGGCCAATATCTCTGCATCAGAACATTGTACAGACATGGGGGTTGGTTTAAATTGGCAAGCAGCCTTTGGAGTATCATCATTGGCAGCTGCCAAGCCATTCCATAGCAACCAAACGGATTACCCTAGCAACCGTTTTGCACGACCTATATCTCTGCATCAGAACATCGTACAGACATGGCGGTTGGATTTTTTGACTCGTGCTAGCAAACTGGACTTCCAACATGCTAGTCATGCTAGCAGTGATTAGCTACATGCTAATAGTGATTAGCTAAGTGCTCAAATGGGCTAAGAACTCTATAATAACTACATAGTGACCATCTGTGACAACTACCAACCACCTAGTAACATCATAGCAACCACCCAGGAGACCATAGCAACTGCCTAGCAACCAGCCAAAACACCCTAGCAACCGCCTAGCAACACCTTAGCAACCACCCCAAGTACCGTAGCAACTGCCTAGCAACCACCCAGGTTACCATAGCAACCGCCCTAGCAACCACCCCGGGTACCCTAGCAACCACATAGCAACACCCTAGCAACCGCCCCGATTACCCTAGCAACCACACTGGGTACCTTAGCAACGGCCCTAGCAACCATCATGGGGACCCTAGCAACCGCCCTAGCAACCACCCCAGGTACCCTAGCAACCACATAGCAACACCCTAGCAACCACCCCGATTACCCTAGCAACCACCCTGGGTAACCTAGCAATGGCCCTAGCAACCATCATGGGGACCCTAGCAACCGCCCTAGCAACCACCCCGAGTACCCTAGCAACCACATAGCAACACCCTAGCAACCACCCCGATTACCCTAGCAACCACCCTGTGTACCTTAGCAACGGCCCTAGCAACCATTACGGGGACCCTAGCAACCACCCTTGGTACCTTAGCAACCATCATGTGGACCCTAGCAACCACCCTAGTAACCACCATAGCAACCTCATTGCAACACCCTAGCAACAGAGGGGCGAGTTTTGCCACTGCAAGCACCACTCACATTTTCTTCAGGAAATGTACCTTCTAGTTAGTGGTGCTTGCCGGAGGCAAAGCACTACTATTATTATCTCACATACTTATTATTATTATTATTCTTACTTCTTCCGTACGATTTTCGGCGCGTAACTAGTCCCGCAGTTTTCGTCACAGACCAACGAAACAGGCGTCAAATCGTGCGGCCTATACGGGAATGGTGTGCTATGACTTTTATAAGCGATCGGGCGTACGATGTTCGTACACCGGGCGAAAAATCGGGCGAAAAATCCCATAGACAATGCATTGCGGCCAACTTTGACGGATCGTAGCTCCGAGAGAGAATTTCGCAGAAACATGTGAATCACTACATTTGGAGAGGCTATCAGGCTGTGTGAGAACATACCCCGCAATGCGGTATAAGTTGTACCCCTGGGGCGCAAGAGCCCCCCAAATTTGCCCCATTCTATACCAATGGTTAGGGATCGCCCATGAAACAATGCGTTTCACCTACTGTGGGAAATTACATAGGGATTTTGCATTGAACATAACTACCTATCACAATGTCATTGAGACAAGGGGGTGGGCTCATTTGAATCAGGCAACCAATCAGTCTCTCAGGGTCGTTATGAGGCTATCAAGCCACGCCCTAGCAACCATTAAAAAGCCCCTTAGTAACAAGCTCCATAGACTTCCATTGAAAATTATAAAATGAATAACTTTGGATAGAAGTGTCATAGAAACATGAGGGTTGGCTCGTTTGACTCGGGGCAGCAAATGGCCAATCACGAATCACCTTCAACACTTCATAGCCACGCCCTAGCAACCATTTGGACCTCCCTAGCGACCAAAAGCATAGAGTGATATCTTAACATCTGAAAGACATAGAAGCATGGGGGTTGGTTTATATTAGCAAGCAACCATTGGAGTATCATCATTGGCAGCTGCCAGGCCACTCCCTAGCAACCAAACACAGTACCCTAGCAACCGTTTTGCAAGATCTATATCTCCGCATCAGTACATCGTCGAGGCATGGGGGTTGGTTTATATTGGCGAGCAGCCTTTGGAGTTTCATCATTGGCAGCTGCCAGGCCACTCCATAGCAACCAAACACAGTACCCTAGCAACCGTTTTGCACGACCTATATCTCTGCATCAGAACATCGTACAGACATGGCGGTTGGATATTTTGACTCATGCTAGCACACTGGACTTCCAACATGCTAGTCATGCTAGCAGTGATTAGCTACATGCTAATAGTGATTAGCTAAGTGCTCAAATGGGCTAAGAACTCTATAATAACTACATAGTGACTATCTGTGACAACTACCCACCACCTAGTAACATCATAGCAACCACCCAGGATACCAAAGCAACTGCCTAGCAACCAGCCAAAACACCCTAGCAACCGCCTAGCAACACCTTAGCAACCACCCCAAGTACCGTAGCAACTGCCTAGCAACCACCCATATTACCATAGCACCCGCCCTAGCAACCACCCCGGGTACCCTAGCAACCACATAGCAACACCCTAGCAACCGCCCCAATTACCCTAGCAACCACCCTGGGTACCTTAGCAACGGCCCTAGCAACCGTCATGGGGACCCTAGCAACCGCCCTAGCAACCACCCCGGGTACCCTAGCAACCACATAGCAACACCCTAGCAACCGCCCCAATTACCCTAGCAACCACCCTGGGTACCTTAGCAACGGCCCTAGCAACCGTCATGGGGACCCTAGCAACCGCCCTAGCAACCACCCCGGGTACCCTAGCAACCACATAGCAACACCCTAGCAACCACCCCGATTACCCTAGCAACCACCCTGAGTACCCTAGCAACGGCCCTAGCAACCATCATGGGGACCCTAGCAACCGCCCTAGCAACCACCCCGGGTACCCTAGCAACCACATAGCAACATCCTAGCAACCACCCCGATTACCCTAGCAACCACCCTGGGTACCCTAGCAACGGCCCTAGCAACCATCCTGGGGACCCTAGCAACCACACAGATTACCCTAGCAACCACCGAGGGTACCTTAGCAACCATCATGGGGACCCTAGCAACCGCCCTAGCAACCACCCAGGGTACCTTAGCAACCACCGTAGCAACCTCATTGCAACAGCCTAGCAACAGAGGGGCGAGTTTTGCCACTGCAAGCACCACTCACATTTTCTTCAGGAAATGTACCTTCTAGTTAGTGGTGCTTGCCGGAGGCAAAGCACTACTACTATTATCTCACATACTTATTATTCTTCTTCTTCTTCTAGATCCGTACAAATTTCGGCGCGTAACTAGTCCCGCAGTTTTCGTCACAGACCAACGAAACAGGCGTCAAATCGTGCGGCCTATACGGGAATGGTGTGCTATGACTTTTATAAGCGATCGGGCGTACGATGTTCGTACACCGGGCGAAAAAACGGGCGAAAAATCGCATAGACAATGCACTGGGGCGAACTTTGACGGATCGTAGCTCCGAGAGAGAATTTCGCAGAAACACGTGAATCACCACATTTGGAGAGGCTATCAGGCTGTGCAAGAACACACCCCGCATTGGGGTATAAGTTGTACCCCTGGGGGGCTAGAGCCCCCCAAATTTGCCCCTAATACAAAGTATAGGGAGGGCTACTATGGGAAATTACATAGGGATTTTGCATTGAACATAACTCTGGATTATAGTGTCATAGAGACAAGGGGGTGGGCTCATATTAATCAGGCAACCAATCAGTCTCTCAGGATCACTGTGAATCTATCAAGCCACGCCCTAGCAACCATATAGAGCGCCATAGCAACAAGCCCCATAGACTTCCATTGAAAATTATAAAATGAATAACTTTGTATAGAAGTGTCATAGAAACATGAGGGTGGGCTCGTTTGAGTCGGGCAGCAAACGGCCAATCATGTATCTCCTTCAAGACAACCTAGCCACGCCCTAGCAACCATTAAGAGCTACCTAGCAACCCAAAGTATAGAGAGATATCTTAACATCTGAAAGACATAGAAGCATGGGGGTTGGTTTATATTAGCAAGCGACCATTGGAGTATCATCATTGGCAGCTGCCAGGCCACTCCCTAGCAACCAAACACAGTACCCTAGCAACCGTTTTGCAAGATCTATATCTCTGCATCAGAACATCGTAGAGGCATGGGGGTTGGTTTATATTGGCGAGCAGCCTTTGTAGTATCACCATTGGCAGTTGCCCATCCACTCCATAGCAACCAAACGGAGTACCCTAGCAACCGTTTTGCACGACCTATATCTCTGCATCAGAACATCGTACAGACATGGCGGTTGGATTTTTTGACTCATGCTAGCACACAGGACTTCCAACATGCCTAGTCATGCTAGCAGTGATTAGCGACATGCTAAATAGTGATTAGCTAAGTGCTCAAATGGGCTAAGAACTCTATAATAACTACATAGTGACCATCTGTGACAACTACCAACCACCTAGTAACATCATAGCAACCACCCAGGAGACCATAGCAAACTGCCTAGCAACCAGCCAAAACACCCTAGCAACCGCCTAGCAACAACTTAGCAACCACCCCAAGTACCATAGCAACTGCCTAGCAACCACCCAGGTTACCATAGCAACCGCCCTAGCAACCACCCCGGGTACCCTAGCAACCACATAGCAGCACCCTAGCAACCGCCCCGATTACCCTAGCAACCACCCTGGTACCCTAGCAACGGCCCTAAGCAACCATCATGGGGACCCTAGCAAACCGCAAATGCCTAGCAACCACCCAGGTTCCAAGTCAACCGCCTAGCAACCACCCCGGGTACCCCTAGCAACCACATAGCAAGCACCCTAGCAACCGCCCCGATTACCCTAGCAACCCACCCTGGGTACCCTAGAGCAACGGCCCTAGCAACCATCATGGGGACCCTAGCAACCGCCCTAGCAACCCCCGGGTACCCTAGCAACCACATAGCAACACCCTAGCAACCG